>NC_141874.1:314696199-314999230 GCF_056163025.1 Triticum urartu | reverse complement strand
TATCCACCCGTCACTGGATGGCGCAATTGTCTCTGATTTGTGGGTCGGAGCGGTCGTCGGTGCGATCTCCCGAACACTGTCTGATGGTGGAGCTAAGTCATGCTCATCGTGGCCGTGTGGCGCACTCGCAAGGGCTCGAATCCGTCGAAGATCAAGTCTCCGTGGATGTCGGCTGTGTAGTTCAAGTTTCCAAATCTGACCTGATAGCCAGGGGCATAGCTCTCGATCTGCTCCAAATGGCCAAGCGAGTTGGCCCGCAGTGCAGAGCCGCCGAATACAAATATCTGCCCGGGGAGAAAAGTCTCACCCTGGACTGCACCACTATCGATGATCGAAGGAGCCATCAAGCCTAATGATGAAGACACAGAGGAACTCTCAATGAAAGCACCAATGTCGGTGTCAAAACCGGTGGATCTCGGGTAGGGGGTCCCGAACTATGCGTCTAAGGCGGATGGTAACAGGAGGCAGGGGACACAATGTTTTACCCAGGTTCGGGCCCTCTTGATGGAGGTAAAACCCTACGTCCTGCTTGATTATTCTTGATAATATGAGTAGTACAAGAGTTGATCTACCACGAGATCAGAGAGGCTAAACCCTAGAAGCTAGCCTATGGTATGATTGTATGTTGTCCTACGGACTAAAACCCTCCAGTTTATATAGACACCGGAGGGGGATAGGGTTACACAGAGTCGGGTACAAGGAAGGAGATCTACATATCCGTATTTCCAAGCTTGCCTTCCACGCCAAGGAGAGTCCCATCCGGACACGGGACGAAGTCTTCAATCTTGTATCTTCATAGTCCAATAGTTCGGCCAAAGGATATAATCCGGCTGTCCGGATACCCCCTAATCCAGGACTCCCTCACTCTTGTTTTCCTCTCCCCCACTTCACCCTTGCCGTTTTATTTGCTCTCTCTCTCTCTCTCAATCCTCCTCTTTCCGGGTTGCCTATTTTTTCCCACTTGCTTTTTGTTTGCTTGTGTGTTAGTTTGCTTGCTTGTCGGGATGGCTCAAGATAACACTAAATTGTGTGACTTCACCAATACCAACAACAATGATTTTATTAGCACTCCGATTGCTACTCTTACCGATGCTGAATCTTGTGAAATTAATATTGCTTTGTTGAATCTTGTCATGAAAGATCCGTTTTCCGGCCTTTCGAGTGAAGATGCCGCTACCCATCTTAATAGCCTCGTTGATTTGTGCCATATGCAAAAGAAGAAAGATGTGGATAATGATATTGTTAAATTGTAGCTATTTCCTTTTTCGCTTAGATATCGTGCTAAAGCTTGGTTTTCGTCTTTGCCTAAAAATAGTATTGATTCATGGAATACGTGCAAAGATGCTTTTATCTCTAAGTATTTTCCTCCTGCTAAGATCATCTCTCTTAGAAATGATATTATGAATTTTAAGCAACTTGATCATGAACATGTTGCACAAGCTTGGGAGAGAATTAAATTAATGATACGTAATTGCCCCACTCATGGTTTGAATTTGTGGATGATTATACAAAAAATTTATGCCGGATTGAATTTTGCTTCTAGAAATCTTTTAGATTCGGCCGCGGGAGGCACTTTTATGGAAATCACTTTAGGAGAAGCTACTAAACTCCAAGATAATATTATGGTTAATTATTCTCAATGGCATATTGAAAGATCTACTAATAAAAAGGTGCATGCGATAGAAGAAATTAATGATTTGAGTGGAAAGATGGATGAACTTATGAAATTATTTGCTAGTAAGAGTGTTTCTTCTGATCCTAATGATATGCCCTTGTCTACCTTGATTGAGAATAATAATAATTAATCTATGGATGTGAATTTTGTTGGTAGGAACAATTTTGGTAACAACGCGTATAGAGGAAATTTCAATCCTAGGCCTTATCCTAGTAATCCCTCTAATAATTATGGTAATTCCTACAACAATTCTTATGGAAATTATAATAAAATTTCCTCTGATTTTGAATCTAATATTAAAGAATTTATTACTTCACAAAAGAATTTCAATGCTAAGATTGAAAAAAAATTGCTTAAGATTGATGAGCTCTCTTGATTTTGATTCTTTGAAACTTAGATCTATTCCACCTAAGCATGATATCAATGAGTCTCTCAAAGCCATGAGAATTTCCATTGATGAGTGCAAAGAAAGAACCGCTAGGATGCGTGCTAAGAAAGATGCCTTTATAAGAGCGTGTTCTTCTAGTTCCTATGAAAATAAAGATGAAGATCTAAAAGTTATTGATGTGTACCCTATTAAATATTTGTTTTGCAATATGAATCTTGATAATGATGGGACTGAATATGATCCACCTTTGCCTAGAAGGCGTTCCAAGAATTCAGAGTTTTTAGATCTTGATGCTAAAATTGATAAAAGTGAGATTGAAGAAATTAAAACCCTAGATGTTACTAAACCCACTATTTTGGATTTCAAGGAATTTAATTATGAAAATTTCTCTTTGATTGATTGTATTTCCTTGTTGCAATCCATGCTAAATTCTCCTCAAGCTTATAGTCAAAATAAAGCGTTCACTAAACATATCATTGATGCCTTGATGCAATCTTATGAAGAAAAACTTGAATTGGCAGTTTCTATCCCTAGAAAAATTTATGATGAGTGGGAACCAACTATTAAAATTGAAATTAAAGATCATGACTGCTATGCTTTATGTGATTTGGGTGCTAGTGTTTCCACGATTCCAAAGACTTTCTGTGATTTGTTAGGTTTCCGTGATTTTGATGATTGCTCTCTAAACTTGCACCTTGCGGATTCCACTATTAAGAAACCTAGGGAAGAATTAATGATGTTCTTATTGTTGCAAATAGGAATTATGTGCCCGTAGATTTTATTGTTCTTGACATAGATTGCAATCCTTCATGTCCTATTATTCTTGGTAGACCTTTCCTTAGAACGATTAGTGCAATTGTTGATATGAAGGAAGGAAATATTAGATTTCAATTTCCGTTAAGGAAAGTGAGGGAGTCCTGGATTAGGGGGTGTTCGGGTAGCCGGACTATACCTTCAGCCGGACTCCAGGACTATGAAGATACAAGATTGAAGACTTCATCCCGTGTCCGGATGGGACTTTCCTTGGCATGGAAGGCAAGCTTGGCGATGCGGATATTCAAGTTCTCCTACCATTGTAACCTACTATGTGTAACCCTAACCCTATCCGGTGTCTATATAAACCGGAGGGTTCTAGTCCGTAGGACAACTTCATCATACAACAATCATACCATAGGCTAGCTTCTAGGGTTTAGCCTCCTTGATCTCGTGGTAGATCTACTCTTTTACTACCCATATCATCAATATTAATCAAGCAGGAGTAGGGTTTTACCTCCATCGACAGGGCCCGAACCTGGGTAAAAACATCATGTCCCTTGTCTCCTGTTACCATCCGCCTAGACGCACAGTTCGGGACCCCCTACCCGAGATCCGCCGGTTTTAACACCGACATTGGTGCTTTCATTGAGAGTTCCTCTGTGTCGTCACTTTTGGGCTCGATGGCTCCTTTGATCATCAACGACGATGCGGTCCAGCGTGAGACTTTTCTCCCCGGACAGATCTTCGTCTTCGGCGGCTTCGCACTGCGGGCCAATTCGCTTGGCCACCTGGAGCAGATCGAAAGCTACGCCCCTGGCCATCAGGTCAGGTTTGGAAGCTTAAACTACACTGCAGACACCCGCGGGGATTCGATCTTCGACGGATTCAAGCCACAGCTGAGTGCGCCGCACTGTGTCGAGAGGCATGATCTAGCTTTGCCGCCGAACAGTGCCCTGGAGGCCGCACAAGCACCGGTTCCGACCCTTTATTCGAAGCCTATTGCGCCACATGAGGATGAGCGGTTGGACGTCACCTCGGGGGCTACGATCTCAAAGGCGATCGAGCCGAACGTCAGCCCCGTGTTCCGCACGGCCCGTGACTCCAAGGAGCCAGATTCCTCTCCGAACTCCGAACCCCCCGCGCCCCTGCCGATCGAATCCAATTGGACGCCGATAATGGAGTTCACCGCCGCGGACATCTTTCAGCACTCGCCTTTTGGCAACATCCTAAATTCTCTAAAGTCTCTCTCTTTATCAGGAGAGCCCTCGCCGGACTACGGTCAGCGAGGATGGGATACGGACGATGAAGAAATTCAAAGCCCACGCACCACCCACTTGGTAGCCACTGTCGACAATTTAAACGACGTGCTCAACTTCGACTCGGCAGACATCGACAGCATGGACGACGATGCAAGAGATACAGATGAGCCAACGCCCATAGGGCATTGGACAGCCACCCCATCTCACGATGTGTACATGGTGGATACCCCTAAAGGAAACGACAACGAGGAAAAAGGGGATGGAATGGGGGACCGATCCCTCGAAAAGCAATCAAAGCATCGGCGTAAACGCCGACCCAAGCCCCGCCTCGATAAAGACCCAGCCATAGAGCAGGATGAGCTGGTAGACAACGAGCAGGCCTTAGAGCAACCGTCCGAACAGGGCAACACGGATAGAGAAACCGAACATCCCTCCCCCGGCGAAAACAGCACTCCGGACGACCTTACGCCGGATAAACCCACGAAGCAGAAGAATCTCCACAAGAGGCTCATTGCAACAGCACGCAGCCTGAAAAAGCAGAAGCGAAAGCTAAAAATGGCGGAAGATGCACTCAGGATCCGATGGAGTAAAGTAATCAATAGCGCAGATAAATATGGCGACAGTCGCCGCACTAAAAGCTATCCGAAGAGAAAGCTACTGCTCGAATTCGACGAAGAGGCCCTAGAGCCCTCGCATTCAAAAAATAAGAAAGCCACACGGTCGGATAGACGCCCCCATGGCCAGCATAAAGCGGCAAGCGACGCCGCACTTAAATCGGCATGCGACCCACTTAAGGATTCGCATCAGGGCCCAGTCAGGTCCATTTACGGGCCAAGAAAGCAAGCTCTCGTAAGCAATGCAATAAAGCCATCATCAGAATCCGGCACACCCAAATACAGGGGCGCCGCACATCCCCTATGTTTCACCCATGAGGTCTTGGACTATGAATTTCTAGAGGGATTCAAACCCGTAAACATAGAGGCATATGATGGAACAACAGACCCTGGAGTCTGGATCGAGGATTATATCCTCCACATACATATGGCTAGAGGAGATGACCTCCACGCCATAAAATACTTACCCCTTAAGCTTAAAGGGCCAGCCCGGCATTGGCTTAAAAGCCTTCCTGAAAACACAATCAGAAGTTGGGAAGAACTCGAGGACGCTTTCCGAGCAAATTTTCAAGGGACCTATGTCCGCCCTCCGGATGCAGACGATCTTAGTCACATAACTCAACAGCCCGGAGAATCAGCTCGGCAATTCTGGAATAGATTCCTCACTAAAAAGAATCAGATAGTCGACTATCCGGACGCCGAAGCCTTAGCAGCTTTCAGGCATAACGTCCGAGATGAATGGCTCGCCAGACACCTCGGCCAAGAAAAGCCAAGAACAATGGCCGCACTAACAAGCCTCATGACCCGCTTTTGTGCAGGAGAGGACAGCTGGTTGGCAAGATGCAGCGCCAGCGACCCAAGTACATCCAAAACTAGGGATGGAAATGGAAAACCGCGATGCAACAAGGACCATCGCCGGACTAAGGAAAAAAGTCCGAAGAGCACGGCAGTCAATGCTGGATTCAAAAGCTCATGAAAGAATCAGACAAAGCCACCCCTCCAGGATAACAGGGATAATCCATCCAACTTAAACAAAATCCTGGACAGGATATGTCAAATACATAGTACTCCCGGTAAGCCTGCTAACCATACCACAGAGATTGTTGGGTTTTCAAACAATCCGGCAGACTCAACGCCGAACACAAGGGGATCGACACACCAAGCAAAGACGAGGACGAACCCCAAAAGCAGAGCACCAGGAAACAAAAGAACTTCCCACAAGAAGTAAAAACAGTGAACTTACTTCACATAACAAAACGTGCGGCGCCCATAAAGGCACGCACCACACGACCTATCCCAAAGGGGTCCCGCCATTGGTTGTCAAAACCAATCATCTTCGATCAGCTGGATTATTCTAGAAGTATCAGGAACACAGGCCGGACTGCCTTGGTACTCGATCCAATAATTGGCGGACTCCAGTTTTCAAATGTCCTTATGGACGGCGGTAGTGGACTAAACCTGATATATCAAGACACGATCCGCCACATGGGGATAGACCCAGCAAGAATCCGCTGCAGCAAAACCGCCTTTCAAGGGGTCACGCCTGGTCCGGACACCCATTGCATGGGTTTTCTCCGGCTCGAAGTTATATTCGGCTCTACCGATAACTTCCGCCGTGAAAAGCTGACCTTCCACATCGTCCCATTCTCCAGTCGCTATCAAGCACTACTAGGGCGCGAAGCTTTCGCCTGCTTTAACACAATGCCGCATTATGCATCTCTAACGCTTAAGATGCCCGGTCCACGAGGCATCATCTCTTTGAAGGGGAAGCATTGATGTGCCCCTCCCCCAAGCGGAGGACTGTGCGGCCGCTTTGACAGCCCCACAGTAAAATGGCTTCACCGGCCAAAAATTTCGGAATAGGTCATCAAAGACCACGAACGCGGAGAGACGAGTTTCGTACAAAATCACCATTGATGCAGGCTTAGTGGCCATATACCCCCGCACTAGGGGCTCCGTACATATACAATAAGAGACAATAAAGCTCAGTTCAGTATATTTTCCTTTATACTTTGCTTATTTCAAACTTTTGTTCGGCACGACCCATTTTCAGCTCAGTTCCTCTCTTTCGTCGATGAACGTCGTGCGGCGCCCGTCCAGGATACGGCACAACGGAGACACAGGCGTAGACGTGCAGCAGGGACCTGTCCTAAGGATTCTTTTTAGATTAAGACCCTGCGTAAACCTTTTTTACTGTCTCTTGTTGCTACATATCCCCTGGCTTTCTCTGATATAACTAAGGAGGAGGCTGGCGTCTTGGCATGTGGCCACGTTAGAATTTTTGCTCATACCTGGACACTAGGGGCTTTTTAATAAAGAGTGTTGTTTTGCTCGCACTCATAAAGACCGAACACCTTAGGGAGTGTTCGGCGTCGCGGGTTTTGGCATTATATGCATCAGCTCCGAATCATGTCTTTGGTCAAATGTTGGGTTGCCCGGCTCCTGAGTTCGCCTACCTTACGTTCCGCTCTATCGGCTAAGGTAGCACCAGGAGAACTACTGCGATTGTGCCCCGGTTAGGCCGGGCAAGCGCCTCAGTAGAGAAAGCTGAAAACTGACTGTCATGATGTGGCGTGAGACTGGTCAGCCACCCGATGACCTATCGGAATCTATAGGATTCCTCCGTTTTAATGAAGGGCCGTTTCCTGGCCAGGCACATACCCGCCCCGAACTCAGGCGAGCGCAGTCGCCACCAAGGGGCTACCTAAATAGTCCCACTGTCAAGCTCCTATGGCTAAGTGAAAGTGTTAAAGCATTATAGTCCGGTTGCCTGGCCTGCTGCGCTATCACCTCCTTTGTAGGACCAAGACGTTGGGTTAAGTGTGAAAATGCGTCTTCTGCGAGCACCCCCGCACTATGTGCGTGGGGGCTGAAGCCAACGACTGCCATCTTTCAGACTATATATATATATATATATATATATATATATCTTAAAACGGCCGCACAGGAGGTGTTCCCAATACTTGAAGGCACAAGTATAGAAGGCCACTACAATTTATCAAAATATTGCTTTATAATTACATATGCTATCATAACATAGCATCCTTCGAGCACTGCGTCTCTATTACATGAGCGCCTTCAAGGACTTCCTGAAAATAGTGCTCGGAGGGTACTCGGCTTTTGTCCAAATCTCGGGACGCAAAAACGGTGGTCTCCATCTCTGCCCAGTATGTCTTGACACGGGCAAGAGCCATCCGTGCGCCCTCTATGCATGCTAACCTCTTCATCGCATTGATACGCGGCACCGCGTCAAGGAATGCTGCACCAAGCTGAAATAACTCTTCGGCTCCGATCTCCCAGGCCACATATGACCCATGACGTACTTCATGGCGAGTCCGGACAATCTATTCAGTTCAGCCCATTGAGCCAGGCAATCGTCCACTGCCAGTGGATGCTCTGGATTGTGGAACTGTGACCAGAAAAGCTTTTCCACTTCACGATCTTTTAGATCTCGAAAGTGTTCGGTCGCATCAGCAGCACTTACTGCCAAATCCAGATAAGTGTCCTCCACACTCCACATCCGGTCCAACGGAGCAAACTTCGGATCGCAAAACTTCCTCTGCAGCATAAAGGGCTTTCCAGCCGCAATCTGTTTGGCCTGACGCAGCTCCTCCTTCACAGCTCTCATCGTAGAGCGAGCGTCCTTGGCATCGGCAACGGCCTTCTCTAAGTCCGTCTGTCTCGCCGGGTCTTCTTTCTCAAGAAGTTTGCAACGGTCTGCAGCGCTCTTTAACTTCTCGGCCATCTCGTCCATCTCTTCTTTACTTCGGCAGTGAGCAGCCTGTTTGGCTCTCAGCTCTTCAAAGGCCTTCTCGGCAGCCGCATCGCTTTTTCTGGCTTGCTCCTTAGCTCGGGCAAGTCCTGCCCTAAGATTCTCCACGGTGGTCGTACCATCTACGTCAAGCACACACATTGTAAGACACTGGCATGAAGCTCCTCTTACCTGATGCCGCCCGAGGAATTACATACCTTGAGCCTCATCAAGCCGCTTGTTGACAAGCGCGATGTCGGCATCTGCCACGTCCAGTTGCCGCTTTAGTTCGGCCAAATCATCAGTTCGGCTTGATTCCGAACACCTCGCCACCTACATTCAAAGGCGACATCTTAGACCTGGGATTATGATCCTCTGCGTGCCGTCATTTCTTGACAACGCGCAGAGTCTCAGGGGCTACTATCTACACAGGGCGCATCTTACTTATGCGCAACTGACAAAAGTGTACATTATCTAACGTACCACAAAACCCGTCAGTAAACTTTTGACGGTCTCATGCAATCCGCTTTCTGCGGATGAAATGCTTTCAATCACCGTGCCCATCAATGCACGGTGCTCCTCTGAGATAGAAGCTCGCCCCAGCAGAATCTTTAGCTCCTCCGGCCGAGCACCAGACGGTGCCGGACTTGTCCTATGGCCTCTTTCGAAGGCCGGACGTGGAGAACCTTGGGGGGCCACATAGCTATCTTCCGCCCCTGCCGGATTCATAGAAACCCTCTGCGACGACACCTGAGGGTCGCCCGCCTCGCTAGGCGGTACGGCAGGGGGAGGCGTCCCGCTCTCCATCAACTCCGTAAGAAGATCCCCCGAAGACGAGCTCTCCTGAGAAGGGCTGAGGTCCGAGCTACGAGGTAAAATTTTGGTTAATCTTCTCAGATATAAATCAAGGATTTCTCTCATCCCTCAAAAGGAAAACCTCTCTCTACTTACGGCTCGCTGGAGGGCTGAGCCCTTTGAGGGCATAGTTCGGCCGAGGAACTCCCCGGCGTTGGACCCTCTGACGAGGATTTTCTCCCCCGCCTCGAGGCCATGGTCTCCGGGTCGTCAGAGGCGGCCCTCTTCTTCCCCTTAGGAGAGGAATTGTCGGTTCCTCCCTTCAGAGCAGCCTCCTTCGAGGAGGCCATAGTTCCCTTGTCCTTCCACTTACTTCCCTCCAAAGTCATTATCTTCAACATCCTGACAAGCACGGGATCCGGCCTGGTTTCGGGAAGGGGAGCCGGACACCTGATCAGCTTTGCCTTCGCTATCCACTCCTGTTTAAAAGGACAGCTCTTTTAGGGGCAAGTTTATGACGATTATATGGATAGTAGGTCCGGGCACAAGGTTACTTACTTGGGTATCCGGGCGATTGCAGCTTAGGCCTGCGTCCTCGGTCAAATCCGGACACATCATTTGTGATCCGAAGAACAGTTCATACATCTCCACGGGCGTTGCGCCCATGAAATTCTGGAGAGCGCGCGGTCCCTCTGGATTAAACTCCCACAGGCGAAGGGAGCGACGTTTGCCAGGCAGTATCCGACGAATCAACATGACCTGCATCACCTTGACCAGGCTGAGGTCTCCTTCTAAGAGATCCCTAATGCGGCCCAGCAACAAGGGCACATCTTTGGGTAACCCCCAATCTAACCCTTTGCTGACCCATGACGTTAGCCGTGGTGGGGGACCCGAGAGAAAGGCAGGAAGCGCCACCCACTTGGTGCCCTTGGGAGCGGTGATATAGAACCACTCTCGTTGCCACAAGCCAAGATCCTCGTGAAAAGAGCCCTCGGGCCATGGAGCATCAGCATTCTTGCTTATAACAGCGCCTCCGCACTCTGCGTGCCGTCCCTCGATCATCTTCGGCTCCACTTTAAAAGTCTTGAGCCAAAATCCGAAGTGAGGGGAAACACGGAGGAACGCCTCACACACGACGATGAATGAGGAAATATGGAGGATGGACTCCGGAGCTAAGTCATGGAATTCCAGCCCGTAATAAAACAGCAGCCCCCTCACGAAGGGATCCATTGGGAAGCCTAACCCCCGAAGGAAGTGAGACATGAACACCATGCCCTCACCGGGCTGGGGACTGGGAATAGCCTGCCCTTGAGCAGGCAACCTATGCGAAATTTCACCGGTCAGGAACTTAGCCTCTCTCAACTTTAGCACGTCCTCCTCCGTGACGGAGGAGGGCGTCCATCGGCCTTGAAGGTCAGAGCCGGACATTGTCGAAGGTCCGAAGCGCCTGGAATCTGGAGCCTAGGGTGTTGGAACTCAAGGCGACGGGCAAACTTGTTTGAGATTGGAAAAAGGAGTAAGGCCTTGGTCTCTTTATAAGAGGTTGAATACCAAGAGCCCCTCCCGTAACCGTTTGGGACTCGCCTTTAATCGAGGAAACATGCTAACGGGCACGATTGGGTTACCCACGTCCGTATTGATGAGAATCCCGTAAAAGGGGGAACACGATCTCTGCTTTGACAAGACGTGCCAAGGAAACCGCCTCGCAAAACATGCTGAGGTGGAAAAGTAAAAACGATTCAAGTAAAGGACTTGGCCGTAGTGTGATGTCATGCTGCGGAATACGTCAGCAGATTAGATTTGTGTTAATATTATTCTCTATGGCAATATGTGGAAACTTATTTTGCAGAGCCGTACACTATCCTTGTTTAAAATCTTCTTGAAGGACTTGGAGGAGGAACCCGCCCTGCAATGCCAAAGACAATCTGCATGCCGGACTCGTTGTCATTGAAGCCTAGTTCAGGGGCTACTGAGGGAGTCCTGGATTAGGGGGTGTTCGGGTAGCCGGACTATACCTCCAGCCGGACTCCAGGACTATGAAGATACAAGATTGAAGACTTCGTCCCGTGTCCGGATGGGACTTTCCTTGGCATGGAAGGCAAGCTTGGCGATGCGGATATTCAAGATCTCCTACCATTTTAACCGACTCTGTGTAACCCTAACCCTATCCGGTGTCTATATAAACCGGAGGGTTCTAGTCCGTAGGACAACTTCATCATACAACAATCATACCATAGGCTAGCTTCTAGGGTTTAGCCTCCTTGATCTCGTGGTAGATCTACTCTTGTACTACCCATATCATGAATATTAATCAAGCAGGAGTAGGGTTTTACCTCCATCGAGAGGGCCCGAACCTGGGTAAAAACATTGTGTCCCTTGTCTCCTGTTACCATCCGCCTAGACGCACAGTTCGGGACCCCCTACCCGAGATCCGCCGGTTTTGACACCGACAGAAAGGCATGGAACAATTTCCTATTAATAAAATTAAATTACCTTATGAATCTATTATGAGATCCACTTATGGATTGCCTACCAAAGATGGCAATACCTAGATCTATCCTAGCTAGGGGCGTTAAAACGATAGCGCTTGTTGGGAGGCAACCCAATTTTATTTTCATTCCTTTCTTTTTGCTCCTGTTTAGTAATAAATAATTTATCTATCCTCTGTTTTGGTTGTGTCTTTTTTTGTGTTTAATTAGTGTTTGTGCCAAGTAGAACCGTTGGGAAGACTTGGGGAAAGTCTTGTTAAACTTGCTGTAAAAACAGAAACTTTGGTGCTCACGAGAACTGCTGTCATTTTTATTTGGAAAGTGATATTTAGTTAATTCTTTTTGCAGATTATTAATAGATAAATTCCTCACGTCCAGCAATTTATTTTATAATTTTTGCGTTCCAGATCTTGCGCTAGCTACAGATTACTACAGACTGTTCTGTTTTTGACAGATTCTGTTTTTCGTGTGTTGTTTGCTTATTTTGATGAATCTATGGCTAATAAAATAGTTTATAAACCATAGAGTAGTTGGAATACAGTATGTTTAACACCAATATAAATAACGAATGAGTTCATTACAATACCTTGAAGTGATCTTTTGTTTTCTTTCGCTAACGGAGCTCACGAGATTTTCTACTTTGAGTTTTGTGTTGTGAAGTTTTCATGTTTTGGGTAAAGATTTGATGGATTATGGAACAAGGAGTGGCAAGAGCTTAAGATTGGGGATGCCCAAGGCACACCCAAGATAATCTAAGGACACCTAAAAGCCAAATCTTGGGGATGCCCCGGAAGGCATCCCCTCTTTCGTCTACTTCTATCGGTAACTTTACTTGGAGCTATATTTTTATTCACCACATGATATGTGTTTTGCTTGGAGCGTCTTGTATGATTTGAGTCTTTGCTTTTTAGTTTACCACAATCATCCTTGCTGTATACACCTCTTGAGAGAGCCATACATGATTTGGAATTTGTTAGAATACTCTATGTGCTTCGCTTATATCTTTTGAGTTATATAGTTTTGCTCTAGTAATTCACTTACATCTTTTAGAGCACGGTGGTGGATTTGTTTTATAGAAAATATTGATCTCTCATGCTTCACTTAGATTATTTTGAGAGTCTTAAATAGCATGGTAATTTGCTTAATATGCTAGGTATTCAAGATTAGTAAAATTTTCTTATGAGTGTTTTGAATACTAAGAGAAGTGGGATGCTTGATGATTGTTTTGAGATATGGAGGTAATAATATCAAAGTCGTGCTAGTTGAGTAGTTGTGAAATTGAGAAATACTTGTGTTGAAGTTTGCAAGTCCCGTAGCATGCACGTATGGTAAACATTATGTAACAAATTTGAAACATGAGGTGTTATTTGATTGTCTTCCTTATGAGTGGCGGTCGGGGACGAGCGATGGTTTTTCCTACCAATCTATCCCCCTAGGAGCATGCGCGTAGTGCCGAGGTTTTTGATGACTTGTAGCTTTTTGCAATAAGTATGTGAGTTCTTAATGACCAATGTTGAGTCCATGGATTATACGCACTCTCACCCTTCCATCCTTGCTAGCCTCTTCGGTATCGTGCATTGCCCGTTCTCACATTGAGAGTTGTCGCAAACTTCGCAGGTGAATCCAAACCCCGTGATATGATACGCTCTTTCACACATAAACCTCCTTATATCTTCCTCAAAACAGCCACCATACCTACCTATTATGGCATTTCCATAGCCATTCCGAGATATATTGCCATGCAACATTCCACCATTCCGTTTATCATGACACATTCATCATTGTCATATTGCCTAGCATGATCATGTAGTTGACATAGTATTTGTGGCAAAGCCACCATTCATAATTCTTTCATACATGTCACTCTTGGTCCATTGCATATCCCGGTACACCTCCGGAGGCATTCATATAGAGTCATATTTTTTTCTAGTATGGAGTTGTAATCATTGAGTTGTAAATAAATAGAAGTGTGATGATCATCATTTTCTAGAGCATTGTCCCAAGTGAGGAATTATAAAAAAACGAGAGAAAGGCCATATAAAAAAAGAAAGGCCAAATAAAAAAATGAGAGAAAAAGAGAGAAGGGACAATGTTACTATCCTTTTCCACACTTGTGCTTCAAAGAAGCACCATAATCTTCATGATAGAGAGTCTCTTGTTTTGTCATTTTCATATACTAGTGGGAATTTTTCATTATAGAACTTGGCTTGTATATTCCAACAATGGGCCTCCTCAAGTACCCTAGGTCTTAGTGAGCAAGCAAGTTGGATGCACACCCACTTAGTTTCTTTTGTTGAGCTTTCATACATTTATAGCTCTAGTGCATACGTTGCATGGCAATCCCTACTCCTTGCATTAACATCAATCGATGGGCATCTCCATAGTCCATTGATTAGCCTCGTTGATGTGAGACTTTCTCCTTTTTTGTCTTCTCCACATAACCCCCCTCATTATATTCTATTCCACCCATAGTGCTATGTCCATCGCTCGCGCTCATATATTGTGTGAAAGTTTATAGGTTTGAGATTACTAAAGTATGAAACAATTGCTTGGCTTGTCATCGGGGTTGTGCATTATGAGAGCATTCTTGTGTGACGAAAATGAAACATGACTAAACTATATGATTTTGTAGGGATGAACTTTCTTTGGCCATGTTATTTTGAGAAGACATAATTGCTTAGTTAGTATGCTTGAAGTATTATTATTTTTATGTCAATATGAACTTTTGTCTCGAATCTTTCGGATCTGAATATTCATGCCATAATTAAGAAGAATTACATAAAAATTATGCCAAGTAGCACTCCGCATCAAAAAAATTTGTTTTTATCTTTTACCTACTTGAGGACGAGCAGGAATTAAGCTTGGGGATGCTTGATACGTCTCCAACGTATCTATAATTTTTTATTGTTCCATGTTATTATATTATCTACTGTTTTGGACATTATTGGGCTTTATTATCCACTTTTATATTATTTTTGGGACTAACCTATTAACTGGAGGCCCAGCCCAGAATTGTTGTTTTTTGCCTATTTGAGGGTTTCGAAGAAAAGGAATATCAAACGGACTCCAAACGGAATGAAACCTTCGGGAACGTGATTTTCTCAACGAACAAGACCCGGGAGACTTGGACCCTACGTCAAGACACAAAAGAGGAGGCCACGAGGAAGGGGGCGCGCCTACCCCCCCCCCCAGGCGTGTCGTCCACCCTCGTGGGCCCCCTGTTGCTCCACCGACGTATTCCTTCCTCCTATATATATACCTACGTACCCCAAATGATCCGATACGGAGCCAAAACCCTAATTCCACCGCCGCAACTTTCTGTATCCACGAGATCCCATCTTGGGGCCTGTTCCGGAGCTCCGCCGGACGGGCTATCGATCATGGAGGGCTTCTACATCAACACCATAGCCCCTCCGATGAAGTGTTAGTAGTTTACCTAAGACCTACGGGTCTATAGTTAGTAGCTAGATGGCTTCTTCTCTCTTTTTGGATCTCAATACAATGTTCGCCCCCTCTCTTGTGGAGATCTATTCGATGTAATCTTCTTTTTGCGGTTTGTTTGTTGAGACCGATGAATTGTGGGTTTATGATCAAGTCTATCTATGAACAATATTTGAATCTCCTCTAAATTCTTTTATGTATGATTGGTTATCTTTGCAAGTCTCTTCGAATTATCAGTTTGGTTTGGCCTACTAGATTGATCTTTCTTGCAATGGGAGAAGTGCTTAGCTTTGGGTTCAATCTTGCGGTGTCCTTTCCCAGTGACAGCAGGGGCAGCAGGGCACGTATTGTATTGTTGCCATCAAGGATAACAAGATGGGGTTTTCATCATATTGCATGAGTTTATCCCTCTACATCATGTCATCTTGCTTAAGGCGTTACTCTGTTTTCATTAACTTAATACTCTAGATGCATGCTGGATAGCAGTCGATGAGTGGAGTAATAGTAGTAGATGCAGGCAGGAGTCGGTCTACTTGTCTCGGACGTGATGCCTATATACATGATCATACCTAGATATTCTCATAACTATGCTCAATTCTGTCAATTGCTCAACAGTAATTTGTTCACCCACCGTAGAATACTTATGCTCTCGAAAGAAGCCACTAGTGAAACCTATGGCCCCCGGGTCTATCTCCATCATATTAATCTACCAATACTTAGTTATTTCCTTTTTCTTTTTCTTTGCTTTTATTTTACTTTGCATCTTTATCATAAAAAATACCAAAAATATTATCTTATCATATCTATCAGATCTCACTCTCGTAAGTGGTCGTGTAGGGATTGACAACCCCTTATCACATTGGTTGTGAGGATTTATTTGTTTTGTGCAGGTACGAGGGACTCGCGCGTAGCCTCCTACTGTATTGATACCTTGGTTCTCAAAAACTGAAGGAAATACTTACGCTACTTTTCTACATCATCCCTTCCTCTTCGGGGAAAACCAACGCAGTGCTCAAGAGGTAGCAGCTGTTACGTCTATGAGCAGGATACCATCTTGTTGGGGCCTTCGGGATTTTTTAGTTGGAGGCGGGTAAACAGCCTTGGTTCACACTCTCTGTTTCTCGGACTCAATTATCCGATTAACCAGGAGAACACCATTGGCAAGGACCTTGATGGCAGAGAGGATTTATTTGCTATGGAAAACTATGTCTACACGGCGAGCCCTAGGAGTTCGGGAGCAAACTCCCCTGATTGTCAACGATACAGCCTGCAACCAAAAGAAGGTGAGAATGACAAAGGCATCCGAATTAACTTTGATCCTTGGATGTCTCAATTACGATAGGCAGTGATGTGGTTCAAGCCTTCAGGTGGACAGGTAATTGGGTTGTTGCGTCCAAAGGGTGGATTACTGGTGTCTCTGGATCATTGGTCACTGAAGCGGGGCTGCAAATTATGATGGTGTTGGATCATCTCTTCGAATGACTTTGTTGTCTTTGCTGCTTGTTCTGGATGGGTAGTTCTTTCTTTTGTTATGCATATTCCTTGTCATTTGGTCATCCTCATCTATGTCACTCTTACTATGTAATAGTTGCCTCTGTTTAGAATGCCATTCTCGTCTGGATCACGAGAGTCTGAGCGCTGCAGATGGGTGTGTTTTGGTGGTGTAGCAAGACTTCTTATGAACTATGATGTCTTGTTGTTTATGTCAGTAGTAGTCACTAGTCAGTGTTTGAATGTTGCATATATCGTTGTTTCGAACTATTTATTGGGTAGAACTACTGGTGGGCCAAATGAGGGCATCACCATTATCTAGTTGTTTGGGCCAGTGAGGTGTCGTTGAATATGGGCCGAGTAGTAACGCAATGCCAAACAGGTCAATTATGACTCTCAGGCCGGGCTCTCAGAATATCCTAAAAAAAGGCCGGGCTCTGAAAAAAAAGAAAGAATAAGGACTCTTAGGCCGACATGTGGGCGCCACCAGTGTTTTCGTGCGCTTGCGCGCCGAGAGCATATTGGCGCGTGTTTGAAATTCATGCTACCTTTTCATCCCCAATCTCCCGCCCCTTCCCCACATCTGGTATCTCGATTCCTACTCTAGTTCCCCCAAATCCCCCTTGTGTACTCCCTGTACTCAAGCGTACTATCATGTCGCCGGTGAACGCGGATCTCCGAGCCAGAGATCCTCAGGTCTGTCCTGCCTTCGGTCGCTGCGTGATGTCGCTCAATAGTGGCATGGCGGTGCTTGACGACCAGTTTGCCGGCAAAGTGCTAATGGTAACCATCAATGGCAACCGGCCTCCCGTCTCGCTGAACGACCTTGTCAAAGCTCATGGCATTGCGCACGACATCAAAATAAGTGACTTTCTCATCGAAGTCTGTCCGCCACCGGCTGATTTCTTCGTCAGGTTCCGGACAACTTTCGACTGCAGTCGTGTGTTTGAATCTTCCCGGCGTTTCTTCTGCGATGGTGCGCTGGTGAGCTTTGATCGATGGCACCCAGGATGGGGCTTGGTGCCCTCTGAGCTTGAGTTTTTAACAAATCTTACCTTCCACGGCATGCCTCGACGTGCTTGGAACAGAGAGTCCATGAATGATCTTATCAACGACCTTGGAGGTGAGCTCATAAGTATGTTTGTTCCTCTAGACAGCTGGGCTCTGACGGTTATGGCATGGATGAAGAACCCGTCCACCATACCAAAGGTGATTGGTGTTGAGATACTGGTGCAGGAACCGGGGTTGTACTATTCGTCGCCAACAAGGCCGCCGCGGACCATGTTAGGGATGTACCTGTATCGAGTGTCCGTGCATGTCGAAGAAGTGGTCAATCCATTAATCGAAGTATTGCCGCCTCCGCTGGTGCCAGGGTCCGTCGACGATGTCCATTACATGAGTCAACGTCAGACTTTCCCCCTGTTGCTCGGAATGATGGATGGCATAGGGTGTAACGCCCACGATGCGGCTATATCTCCCACGTGTCGAAGCATGGCTTTGAGGCATAACCGCATTGTAAGCAATGTCGCAAGTGGGGTAATCTTCACACAACCCATGTACTGAATAAAGGGGAAAGAGAAACATAGTTGGCTTACACTCGCCATGTCACACAATAGCATAAATACCATTACATTCATCAAGATACAATCAAGGTTCGACTACGGAACCAAAATAAAGACAACCCCAAATGCATAAAGTCCCCGATCGCCCAACTTGGCTCCACTACTGATAGTCTGGAAAGGAAACGTAGTATCGTCCTGAGTCCTCACTGAACTCCCACATGAGCTCAGTCGAATCTCCTGGAGCGGTATCATCGGTCCCTACATCTGGTTTTGAAGTAATCTGTGAGTCACGGGGACTCAGCAATCTCACACCCTCGCGATCAAGACTATTTAAGCTTATAGGTAGGGAAAAGGTATGAGCTGGATCTGCAGCAAGCACTAGCATATATGGTGGCTAACATATGCAAATGAGAGCAAGAAGAGAGAGGCAAGGCATGATCGATAAACTATGATCAAGAAGTGATCCTAGAACAACCTACGTTAAAGCATAACACGAGACCGTGTTCTCTTCCCGGACTCCGCCGAAAAGAGACCATCACGGCCACACACTCTGTTGTTTCATTTTAATTAAGTTAAGTTTCAGGTTTTCTACAACCGGACATTAACAAATTCCCATCTGCCCATAACCGCGGGCACGACTTTCGAAAGTTCAAATCCCTGCAGGGGTGTCCCAACTTAGCCCATCACAAGCTCTCACGGTCAACGAAGGATATTCCTTCTCCCAAGACAATCTGATCAGACTCGGAATCCCGGTTACAAGACATCTCAACAATGGTAAAACTAAACCAGCAAAGCCACCCGAATGTGCCGACAAATCCCAATAGGAGTTGCACATATCTTGTTCTCAGGGCACACCAGATGAACACTACGTACAACTAAAACCAACCCTCAAGTTGCCCCGAGGTGGCGCTGCAAGTGGCTCTGTTTTCGACCAACACTCAGAGGAGCACTGGCCCGGGGGTTTAAAATAAAGATGACCCTTGAGTTCGCGAAACCCAAGGGAAAACGGCTAGGTGGCAAATGGTAAAACCAAGGTTGGGCCATGCTGGAGGAGATTTATTCAAGGAGAAGTGTCAAGGGGTTCCATTATAACCCAACCGTGTAAGGAACGCAAAATCAAGGAACATAACACCAGTATGACGGAAACTAGGGAGGCAAGAGTGGAACAAAACACCAGGCATAAGGCCGAGCCTTCCACCCTTTACCAAGTGTATAGATGCATTAACGTAGACAAGATATAATAATGATATCCCAACAATAAACATGTTCCAACAAGGAACAAACTCCAATCTTCATCTGCAACTAGCAACGCTATAAGAGGGGCTGAGCAAAGCGGTAACATAGCCAAACAACGGTTTGCTAGGACAAGGTGGGTTAGAGGTTTGACATGGCAATATGGGAAGCCTGATAAGAAAGTGGTAGGTATCGTAGCATAGGCATAGCAAAAGAGCGAGCATCTAGCAAGCAAAGATAGAAGTGATTTCGAGGGTATGGTCATCTTGCCTGCAAAGTTCTCCGAGTTGACGTTAGCTTGATCCTCATAAGTGTACTCAATGGGTTCCTCGATCGCGTACTCATCTCCCGGCTCTACCCAAAGAAATAACACAAACAAAGGGAGACACAATCAACCACGGTGCAATGCACAAGCAACATGATGCAAAACATGGCATGATATGCGGGATGTGAAATGCGATGCATATGCATGTTTCCGAAAGAAAAGATTGAACCTGGCCTCAACTTGGAAAACCAAGAGTGCCTCTGTAAATATTAGTTGATTTTGGTCGAAATCAATATAAAGATCACCGGAATTAGATGCACGGTTTGCAAATGGCAAGCCAAACATTAATGGCGCAAAGCTGCGATTAACAGCCTGAGGCCATCTAAATGCATCAAGAACAACAAGCTACTGCACTCTAACATAACAACAAAACACATGGCAGTGATCCACTCAAGATGCTTGACAAAATATGAACACTGAGCTACGGCTATTTCACACAATAGCAGGATCAAACAAGCATGGCAAAAGTGCAAAACATATCAGGTTACAGACTTAGTGAAAATAACATGTCAGGAATTTAACATCAGGAAGCAATTTTTAGAGAAAGATAACAACATGGTACAGGAACATATCATGGCAAAGCAAGGCTTGGCATGAAGCTACTCAAAGCATACAACAAAAGTCCCTTACTGATCATAAGCCAAAAGGGATCAGAAAATACAATGGCAACCATGTGAACATAGCAACTTTTGTTAACAGATTCAGACTTAGTAGAAAACTGGAGCATGGCAAAACAGATATTAAGTAGGCATGTTTACGAGCTCGATGCACTCACCACAAGGCATTGCATGACAATCTAAGCATACACCCAACAACTAGACATGGTATAGAAGCTAAACATGGCAAGAACAACCTCAAAGCATGCATGGATCAACTACAACAACCTCGGCAAAAATGCTTAACAGGTAAACATTCTGCCAGGAACATTTTATAGCAAAAGTAGAGCTCGATTGAGTCAAGCTAGGGTGCTCCATAATTGCAAACAATGACATGGACGGATAGAGCACAAAAATATCTACAAAACATCCTTACTGATCATGCTCAAAAGAGGCATGGATCACTCTGTAGCAACATGAATACATGGCATAAAAATATTATCTGGACAATGACTTAGAAGATTTCCAAGTCCCTGAAATCAGCAACATTATGAGACCTACTTTGCATGCTTGTGCTAGTCACCAGAGAATCACAAAAATACACGGCATACATCCCTGTAAAGATGGCATGGCATACTTCAAAACACATGTAGGGCTCAAGTTCATAGGAGGCACACATTAAACATGGCAAAAATGACAAATGTCCAAACTCTGATAAGAATCTAAAACTAATATAAACTAGCACTCTTGCAACAATATTTAGGGCATCACGAGGAACTCAAATGAACATGGTGCAGTGGGATGAAATGAAGTACTCGTCGAGAAGAACAATTTGATATGCTACACGCCCAAAACGGAGCCACGGGTGCAGAGTTATGATGCGAAGAAAAACGCTAAAATTATCTGGGACTTCGGGAAAAAGTCAACCGCTCCAGATCTAGGGTTCCTCGCGGGCGCGCAAACCGAGGAGCTCCGGCGAGGCAACGAGCTTGTTCCGGTGAGGGGAAGGCGAGGGGGAGCCGAAGAAGGCGGATCCGCTCGGATCCAAGGTGCGCCGGCGACGAGGAGGCGTCGGACGGCGGGGGCAGCGGCTCCCGTGGCGAGGCGACGAGCGGCGAAGGCGGCGGGGCGGCGACAGGGAGAGGAGGTCGACGGCGGCGGCGGCAGGGCGCGCGGTGGAGGCGGCGGGGCCGGCAAGCGGCGTAGTGCGTCGGAGCAAGCTGTGCATGATGCGGGCGGCGTCGGGCGGTGGTGCCGGGCCGGGAGGGCCGCGGTTGGTCCCTGGCGGGCCCACGTGGTGGTGCGCGGCGAAGTGGGGCTGCCCCGCTGATGTGGCGCGCTCCGGTTGGGTGCGGGCGACGGCGGCGTTGACGTGGCGTGATGCTATTGGCCGGGGCGACCTGGCTAGAGGCGGTGGACACGTCCGGCGCGGTGTGGACGCGTCCGGCGGCGCGAGGGGAAGGATTTTAGGGTTTCGTCCGCGAATTTTGGGGGAGAGGACATATATAGGTAGAGGGAGCTAGGAGACTCCAAATTGAGCATGGTTTTCGGCCACGCGATCGTGATCGAACGATGATGGTGGAAGGGGTTTAGGTAGGTTTTGGGCCACTTTGGAGAGGTGTTGGGCTGCAACACACACGAGGCCTTCTCGGCTCCTCGGTTAACCGTTGGAGTATCAAACGAAGTCCAAATGGCACAAAACTTGACAGGCGGTCTACCGGTAGTAAACCAAGGCCGCTTGGCAAGTCTCAGTCCAATCCGAGAACGTTTAACACCCGCACACGAAAAGAGGTAAAAGGGGACACTGAAGGACATAGGAGCGCCGGAATGCAAAATGGACAACGGGGAAAATGCTCGGATGCATGAGACGAACACGTACGCAAATGCGATGCGCATGATGACATGATATGAGATGCATGACAATGACAAAAGCAACATGGAGACAAAACCCGACAACGAGGAAATATCATAACTTAGTGCCATAAACTGCAAGAGTTGGAATACAAATATGGCAGGTTACACATGGGGTGTTACAACACTCCACCACTACGAAAGGATCTCGTCCCAAGATCTAGGAATGGAAAAACTCTGGGTATTCGGAACGGAGGTGGTCCTCGCGTTCCCAGGTGGCTTCACGGTCGGAGTGATGTGACCACTTGACTTTCAGGAATTTGATAGACTTTTTGCGAGTCTTGCGCTTAGCTTCTTCAAGAATAGCAACGGGGTGCTCATGATAAGACAGGTCTTCTTGGAGATCAATCTCTTCAAAGTTGATGGTGCGGTCAGGAGTCTTGAAACACTTGCGGAGTTGAGAGACGTGAAACACGTCGTGCACATTTGCAAAGTTGGAAGGAAAATCAAGTTGATAGGCATGATCGAATCTTTTCCCAATGATCTTGAAAGGACCCACGTATCTCGGGGCAAGCTTCCCTTTGATTCCGAAGTGACGAGTACCTTTCATTGGAGAGACGTGGAGGTAGACATGGTCTCCGATCTCGAAAGCCAAGTCACGATGCTTTCTATCATAGTAACTCTTTTGGCGCGATTGCGCGACTTTGAGACTTTGACGAATGACTTTGCACATTTCTTCAGCCTCTGTGATCAAGTCATTGCCAAGAAGTTGACGTTCGCCAGTCTCTAACCAGTTAAGAGGAGTACGGCACTTCCTGCCATAGAGAATCTCGAATGGGGCCTTGCCTGAACTCGCTTGGAAGCTGTTGTTGTAGGAGAACTCGACATATGGAAGACAATCTTCCCATTTCATACCGAAAGAAATGACACATGCCCAGAGCATATCTTCAAGAATTTGATTGACCCTCTCGACTTGGCCACTGGTTTGAGGATGAAAAGTTGTGCTGAAGCAAATGTTGGTGCCCATGGCCTTCTGAAAAGAATCCCAGAACTTGGAGGTAAAGATGCTACCACGATCTGAAGATATCAACTGCAGAATGCCGTGTAGGGAGACAATCCTGGAGGTATATAGCTCTGCCAACTAAGCTGCTGTGATAGATTCTTTGATAGGAAGAAAATGAGCCACTTTAGTGAGCTTGTCGATGACAACGAAGATAGCGTCATTGCCCCGCTTGGACTTTGGAAATCCAGTCACGAAGTCCATCTCAATATGGTCAAACTTCCATTCTGGAATGGCAAGAGGTTGGAGGAGACCAGCTGGTCGTTGGTGTTCTGCTTTCACTCTTCTGCAGACATCACATTCATTCACGAACTGAGCAATCTCGCACTTCATTTGAGTCCACCAATACGACTGCTTGAGGTCCTGGTACATCTTTGTACTTCCAGGGTGAATAGAGAGGAGTGAATTGTGAGCTTCGTTCATACTGACTTTACGGAGGTCACCTTTAGGAACAACAATGCGATCCTCGAAGAATAGAGTATCCTTGTCATCAAGACGATAGCACTTGTACTTGTGTTGACTCTTGGCAATCCCAATCTTCACCTTCTTCACCATAGCATCAAGAAGTTGAGCCTTGCGAATCTGATCTTCCAAAGTAGGAGAGACTTGGAGGTTGGCAAGGAATCCATGAGGAACAACTTGGATATTGATTTTGCGGAAAGCTTCACAAAGCTCTGGTTGGTAAGGCTTGAGAATCAAACTGTTGCAGTAAGCCTTCCTGCTTAATGCGTCAGCAATTACATTTGCCTTGCCTGGAGTATATTCAATACTCAGATTATACTCTTGAATCATTTTGACCCAGCGAGTCTGCCTAAGGTTGAGGTTTGGCTGAGTGAAGATGTACTTGAGACTCTTATGATCAGTGAAGATGTCCACTTTCCTTCCCAACAAGAGATGTCTCCAAGTTAAAAGAGCATGGACAACTGCCGCCAACTTGAGGTCATGAGTGGGGTAGTTCTTTTCATTGGGCTTCAACTGGCGAGAGGTATAGGCCACAACTTTCTTCTCTTGCATCAACACTGCATCGAGACCTTGAAGGGAAGCATCACAGAAGACCTCGAACGGTTTGGATTCATCAGGAGGAGTCAGAACTGGAGCAGTGACTAACTTCTCTTTCAGGGTGTTGAAAGCGATGTCACATTCTGGCAACTAGACATACTTCATGTGCTTCTGGAGGAGGTTGGAAAGAGGCTTCACGATCTTAGAGAAGTTCTCAACGAGCCTTCGATAATAGCTTGCGAGCCCAAGGAAGCTGCGGAGTTGCTTCACGTTCTGAGGCGGTTCCCAATTCACAATTGCAGACACCTTCTCAGGATTAACAGCTATGCCCTTGGCGGAGATGATATGCCCAAGGTAGAGAACCTCATCGAGCCAAAACTCGCACTTTGAAAACTTCGCATAGAACTGATGTTCTCTGAGTTTATTCAGCACAAATCTCAAGTGCTTGGCATGATCCTCCTTGTTCTTGGAAAAGACCATAATGTCATCGAGGTAGACCAAGACAAAGTAATTTGTGTAGACATTGAAGATGAAGTTCATCATGCAGGAGAATGTTGGAGGGGCGTTGACAAGGCCGAAAGACATCACAGTGTATTCATATGAACGATAGCTTGTTCTGAATGCTGTCTTGGGGATATCCTCTTCACGAATGCAAATCTGATGAGAGCCCATACGGAGGTCAAGCTTGGAGAATACTTGAGCACCTTTGAGTTGTTCGAAAAGCTCATTGATGTTGGGAAGTGGGTACTTGTTCTTTATGGTCTTCTTGTTCAATGGACGTTAGTCGACACAAAGTTGGTCCACTCCATCCTTCTTCTTGACGAAAAGAACACCACAACCCCATGGAGAAGAACTTGGTCGGATGAAACCCATACGCTCTTGAATATCGAGTTGTTTCTTCAGCTCCTTAAACTCTTCAAGTCCAAGCTTGTAAGGACGTTTGCAAACAGGTTCCATGCCAGGCTCAAGATCGATGACGAATTCAACTAGCCAGTGAGGAGGCATTCCTGGAAGCTCTTCTGGAAAGACGTCTTGATATTCGCAAACGACTGGAATCTGAGAGATGGCATCCAACTCACCCTTCTCGTTGAGAGAAAACAGTCGAATGGTATCATCACGAGCGGCAAAGACGATTACATCCTCAGACGAATGTGTCAATTGAATTTGCCTGGCAGCACAATCAAGCTGAGCCTTGTGCTTAGAAAGCCAATCTATTCCGAGACTAAGATCAATATCCAAGTTACCAAGGACCACTGGAGAAGACAGAAACTTATAGTCACCCAACGTGATAGTAACATCCAGGACGCAGTTGTTAGATGTCATTTGCTTGCCTGGGGACACAATATTCAACAGGAAAGGAATCTTTTCTGTCACAAATTCATGCTTGGCAACAAAAGGTCTTGAAATAAAAGAAAGCGATGCACCAGTGTCAAAAAGAACTTTTGCGGGAATATCGTTAACAGGAAGGTTACCCATAATCACATCTGACGAGTCCTCTGCCTGAGCTGCATTCATCATGTTGACCTTGGCATGCCTGGGATTATGCTTGACCACTACAGTGCTAGCAGATCTCACTGGAGGAGGAGGAGGAAGACGCCTCTGATTGAAGCATGTGTTGGCATAGTGACCCTTCTGCTGACACTTGTTGCACGTGACCTCTAAAAGCGGACGGTGATACGGAGCACTTGATCTTGGAGCATCAGACGAAGTCTTGTTCTAATAGCCTGGGTTGGGTGGGTGGGCAGATCCACTGCCACCTTTGCTCTTCTGAGGCTGACGGAATGGAGGAGGAGGAGGCAACCAATACTTTTGCTGCTTAGTTACCACTTGAGTTGAGGAAGAAGGAGTTGCATCCCTGACTCGTTTCTTGGAAGCATCGCACTTGAGTTGAGCAGCCTCTTGTCGGTGTCAAAACTAGCGGATCTCGGGTAGGGGGTCCTGAACTATGCGTCTAGGCGGATGGTAACAGGAGAAAAGGGACACAATGTTTTACCCAGGTTCGGGCCCTCTTGATGGAGGTAAAACCCTACGTCCTGCTCGATTAATATTGATGATATGGGTAGTACAGGAGTAGATCTACCACGAGATCAAGGAGGCTAAACCCTAGAAGCTAGCCTATGGTATGATTGTTGTATGATGAAGTTGTCCTACGGACTAAAACCCTCCGATTTATAGACACCGGAGAGGGTTAGGGTTACACAAAGTCGGTTACAAGTGTAGGAGATCTTGAATATCCGCATCGCCAAGCTTGCCTTCCATGCCAAGGAAAGTCCCATCCGGACACGGGACGAAGTCTTCAATCTTGTATCTTCATAGTCCTGGAGTCCGGCTGAAGGTATAGTCTGGCTACCCAAACACCCCCTAATCCAGGACTCCCTCAGTAGCCCCCGAACCAGGCTTCAATGAGGAGGAGTCCGGCACGTAGATTGTCTTCGGCATTGCCAGGTAGGTTCTTCTCCAAATTCCGTGTACCTGCTGAATAATGTCTGATTTTCGTAATGTAGCACACCTTGGCTTCCACGCCCAATAATGGCCGTCTTCCACGTATCAAACGAATGCGAAAAGTCGGGGTATTTTTACATTCACACCCCTAGCTGTATGAACGAGCCGCCTATTTAATGGGATGGGGATTCAGATCCAAACCACACCTTCTCCTCTCCGCGAGTAATCATCAGAGCGCCTCCGGCAAAGGTCCATTCCAACATGGCCAGCCGTCGCAGCTCCTCCTCTCGCCCTTCCAGTCCTAAACCTGGAGACTGGGAGAGGTGCTCCATCCCGCACAGCGAGCTAGTGTCGCTTCAGGTCAAGGGATTTCTCCCTCAGGCCTATATGGTCCCAGTCCGAGCCGGACTCGCCACCTATAATGGCGGAGAGCAAGCGGAGAGCACCCCCAATCCCTCCAAAGGAGAGCGGGTGTGCCTCGTCCCTTATCTCGTAAGAGGACTTGGATTTCCAATTCATCCCTTTCTCCGCAGGCTTCTAGAGTTCTACGGCCTCCAGCTGCACAATCTCACGCCTGGCTCTATATTGCATATCGCGGGCTTCGTCGCCCTTTTTGAGCTATTCCTGGGTGTTGAGGCTCATTTCGCGCTGTGGAAGAGGTTATTCTGCCTGGTGCCCCGCTCTGAGGAGGGGTCAGTGTATCAAGTGGGCGGATCCGAGGTGTGGCGCATCGCCGGGACCGGATATCTATCCGGAACCCCAAAGAAGGCATCCGTAGACTGGCCTTCGGAATGGTTTTATATAGAGGATGTCCCGATGCCGGATCCTGTTCGGATCGGCCTCCCTGAGTTCGACAGTGCTCCCTTAAAGAAGCGCCTGAGCTGGCGTCCGCGGAGCCCTCAGAGGGAAAGTGACAGGGACATTATTTACCTGATGGGCCGAATAAGATTGTTAGCCCATTCCGGACTGACCATGATCGGGGTTATGACCGAATGCATTATGCGGGGGGTGCAGCCACTTCAGTATAGAAGCCACCCCATGTGGGACTTCAACGGGGAGGACGACGCCACCCGCTACGGCCGTAAGGGGCCGGATTCAGCTGCCGCTCTATTAAAGATCTTGTCCACTTTGTATAAGGGAGAAGAGGAGGAATTTCTCCGCGTCAACCCACAAGGTGGATTCTCTATGCACAATCCACCAAGCTGGGTAAGCGGCCGCATTTACTTGCCCATCCGTTTGGTATTCCCATTGTTAAATATTTAGTCTAACGACTTCAACGCAGGAACTGCGCCGGGCTGTTAAGGAAATAAATAGCCCTCCTCCACAACCCGAGGACCCAGGAAGGTCCCTCGACCCGGCCTCTCAAGAGGATCCGGACATATCTGTGGAGCTGATTGATGGGGTGTTCCATCAATTGAGCAAGGACAACACCTTGGTGGCCATTACGGCTGATTACCCAGGGTTAATCCCGGCCTCCCAGGTAACAGAGAGCGGAAGTCTCATCCCCTTGAGAAGGAATCCATTCTCACGCATTTCAGTTTTCCTGACAACGACCGTGTTTTGCAGGGGAGGTTTCCGAGGCGGGAGGCCAAACCTGCGGCGGCTAGCCAACGAGGGGCCGCAGGGCCCCGTGGGGTAAAAAGGAATGTAGTCCGAACTAAGACGTCGGCGCAAAGGTATAGCGCACCCTCTTTTTCCCAGGTCCTATTCCTTCAGGGTATATTAACGCTCGTGCTATCTTCAGGACAAAGAGACCTCACCGGACTACATCCGGAGAGGTTGCCAATCGCGCCTCCAGCAGCCAGGCTCCAACTCCTGGCTCGGAAGCGGAAGCGAACACAAGGCGCGCACCGGACGCTCCTCCAACAGAGGATGCGGACAGGCTGTCTACCACCAATTTCGAGGTGGAGAGTGCCATGAAACATAGGCGTCGCCGGACAGTTCTTCGCGACGCTTGTTTCTCCCAAGAGGCATTAGATGCCTTCAATTCAGGAGATGCGTACCTCCGTGCCGCTCAAAATGGTTTAGCCAGAGCCACGGAGCAATATGTAAAAGACATACGGGTAAGAAAATTTTGGTAAATATATATATACCAGTAGCCCCCGAGACTTGAAACAGTTAGAGTAACTGATTTAAGGATCATTTGTTATGCAGGTTCTTACAGAGAAGAATACCGTACTGTCCCAGGAGCTGGAAGAGTACAAAGCCCAACTAGAGGCCGCACTAGCCGCGGCAGGGGAGCCCAAAGAGACCCCCTCTGGTAAGATACACTTCGAAAGATTAGTATCTTGCGAAGTGCGGCGTGGGTGTAAATCTGATAAATCATATTGCAGATGGCGCCAGACTGGATCCGGAGAGGCAACAACTCTTACGCCGAATAGAGGCCGGTGAGAGTATGCTGACAAGGGTGAGGCGGGAGAAGAATGATCTTCAGGACGCCAACACCAAGCTGGACATTGAACTTAAATATGTTTGTGGCCAGCTGTCGGACTCCACTAAGGAGAATTAGCGGCTTCGACGCGGCATATTTAGTAAGTGCTTAAGAGAATCTTTGAAAGAAAGAGTTCGGCGAGGAAGTCGACTAACAGAGTAATGTCTGTAGGTATGCTAACGGGTCGTCCTGCAAAGGAGATGCCCGGTTCTACGGGTGACCTTCTTCCCGAGCTCTCGCAACTGCATGAGCGAGTTCGGCAGGCGATGCAAGGCGTTGCCCAAGCCTTATGGCCTTCCCACTCCATGCCCGAGGGCCTTGGAGAGCTTTTGGAGAAGCTTAAGGGAGCTCGGCGGCGCTTCCGGTTATGGAAGATATCGGCCTGCCGACAAGGCGCCAGGGAGGCCTGGGCCATGGTGAAGATGCGGTACACGAAGTCTGACCCAAACCACATGGCCGAGGTCGGACCTATGGGGCCTGACGGGAAGGAGATCCCTGTAAGCTTAGTGTACGGCCAAGTAGAATTGGCCGCAAAGTATTCCCAGGAGGACTGTAAGTTAGGTAGCCTGTTAGATGGTATTGAAGAGGAATACAATCAGTCAGAGTGACTATGTAATTGTTGATTGACATGTGTAATGCCTTCTAGCCGGATTGTAGATTGTTTGTCGTTGCCGACCTTTTCGCTTCAACCTCAGGACCTGACGGTCCGGAGTGTGTCCGAATACCCTACTGGTTATGTAAGAACCAGGGTATGCATGGAGACCAGGCGTAGGGGTCATTAGTGCTTTATCGGACAAGTGCCCAACTAGTTATGTTATATTACATGGTTAGTAAGAAACATCTTCCAAAGAGAATAGTTCCGTTAGGGGTTCCTTTCTCTGGGAGGCATGCCCTAAAGTGCATGTCCGGACTGCAATCGCAGGAAAATCATCTGGGGGCATATATATAAATAAGTAAAAAAGGTCATCTTTTAGTTCACCGACCGAATATTCCCTTAAGAATGCTAGCTTTCGGCTTCACCCAGTCTGAGGTACACATCCGGCTGATCCGGTAGTAACAATCGCAGAGGTGCTCCCTTTACCACCTAGCCGAACAATCAGGAACGTAGGGGTAAGCACAGGATCCAGGCAACCCAGCTTGGCCAAAACTTAAGTCATATCGATGCATATAATGGTGAAGAAAAGGTACATGCGGAAGTTTGACACATGTGGTGGGCGTGAAGCCCGAGTAAATAAGCTTCTGTTAAAGAAGCCCCCAGGTTTAATGAGCGCAAGTAGCACATCACTTGAGGAGCCTTTAAGGGCTATAAAAGAAAAGAGGGGAAGGAGAGAAATGTAAGACAGAAAATGTAAAAATGGACAAAGGAAGGAGACAAACACAGAGTCCGGCGCTAGGCATAGAATCTTCGGAGACGGGCTGCGTTCCATGGGTTCAGCTCGAGTCGGTTATTCGACGCATCTCGCAGGCGGTATGCTCCACCAGTCAGGACTTGGTCGATTATGAAGGGACCTTCCCACTTGGGCTTCAGTTTGTCCTTTTTCTTGTCAGGCAGGCGTAGAACTAATTCGCCAACGTTGTAGTTTTTGGCCCGCACTTCTCTGCTTTGATATCTTCGAGCTTGCTGTTGATAGAATGCGGAACGGGCTTTTTCCACGTCGTGCTCCTCCTCTAAGGCATCCAAACTGTCCTGCCGATCGAGCTCGGCTTCCCTTTCTTCGTACATGCGCACTCGAGGTGAGTCATGAATTATGTCGCAGGGTAAGACTGCCTCTACACCGTACACCATAAAAATGGTGTGTATCCGGTGGTGCGATTCGGCGTGGTCCGCAGCCCCCAGAGTACAGAGTCGAGCTCCTCTACCTAGTGCGTGTTAGATTCCTTGAGGGACCGCACTAATCTGGGTTTGATGCCTCTCATGATGAGACCGTTTGCACATTCGACCTGACCGTTAGTTTGTGGGTGATAAACGGAAGCGTAATCGAGCTTGATGCCCATGTTTTTGCACCAGAGTTTTACCTCATCGGCCGTAAAGTTCGTGCCGTTATCGGTGATGATGCTGTGGGGGACGCCATAACGGTGTACGACCCCGGATATAAAGTCTATCATAGGTCCGGATTCGGCCGTCTTAACAGGCTTGGCTTCTATCCATTTGGTGAACTTATCCACCATGACCAGTAAGTATTTTTTCTTGTGGGTTCCGCCTTTAAGGGGTCCCACCATGTCAAGCCCCCAGACCGCGAAAGGCCAAGTGATGGGGATAGTTTGGAGGGCGGTGGGTGGCATATGGCTTTGGTTTGCAAAAAGCTGGCAACCGACGCATTTTTGGACCAAGTCCTGAGCGTCCGCCCGGGCCGTTGGCCAATAAAAGCCTGTACGGAAAGCCTTGCTTACAAGGGACCGGGCTGCGGCGTGATGGCCACCGAGTCTGGCATGAATTTCAGCCAGCAGGTTCCGCCCTTCCTCTTCGGAGATGCACCTTTGAAGGACTCCGGTAGTGCTTTTCTTATAAAGTTCTCCCTCATTGACCTTATAGGCTCTAGATCGCCGCACTATACAGCGTGCCTCGTTTTGGTCCTCTGGGAGTTCCTTCCTAGTAAGGTAGGCTAGGAATGGTTCTGTCCACGGGGAGATAACGGCCATTAGTACATGGGCTGAGGTTGTGATTTCATTGGCAGAGCCTCCGATTATGTCAGATTGTTCGGCGTCGGACAGTGCAGTTGGGTCCGGGCTAATATTGCCATGTTCCCCTTCCCATACTACGGATGGCTTGAACAGCCTTTCCAGGAAGATGTTGGGGGGGACCGCATCGCGTTTTGCGCTGATGCGTGCCAGGATTTCTGCCGCCTGATTATTTTCTCGGGCTATATGGTGAAATTCGAGCCCCTCAAACCGAGCTGACATTTTGAGGACGGTGTTGCGGTAAGCTGCCATTTTTGGATCCTTGGCATCGAAGTCTCCATTTCTTTGGGCTATCACGAGGTTCGAATCCCTGCGCACCTCTAGGCGTTGAATGCCCATGGATACTGCCATCCGGAGACCATGTAAAAGGGCCTCATATTCGGCTGCATTGTTGGAGTTCGTGTACATAATCTGGAGTACATATTGAACTGTGTCTCCTGTGGGGGACGTCAAAATGACGCCGGCCCCTAGTCCGGCCAACATTTTGGAACCGTCGAAGTGCATGATCCAGTTTGAATATGTGCCGTACTCTTTAGGGAGTTCGGCCTCCGTCCATTCTACGATGAAGTCAGCCAAAACTTGCGACTTGATAGCTCGCCGTGGCCTATAAGTTATGTCGAACGGGAGGAGCTCGATGGACGATTTTGCAATCCGGCCCGTTGCATCACGGTTGTTTATAATATCGTTGAGTGGTACTTCCGATGCTATTGTGATTGAACACTCTTGAAAGTAGTGTCGTAGTTTTCGGGATGCCATGAATACCGCATATGCAATCTTTTGATAATGTGGGTACCGTGATTTGCATGGGGTGAGGACAGTGGACACATAGTAAACCGGCTTTTGAAGGGGGAATTTGTGTCCATCCGTTTCCCGCTCGACGACGAGTACTGCGCTGACAACTTGATGGGTTGCTGCAATGTACAATAGCATTGGTTCGCCGATGTTTGGCGCGGCCAGGACAGGGTTTGTTGCCAATATGGCTTTTATTTCCTCGAGTCCGGCCGTGGCGGCATCCATCCACTCGAAGTGTTCGGTGCGCCGAAGGAGGCGATAGAGGGGTAGCGCCTTTTCTCCCAAACGGGAGATAAAGCGGCTTAGAGCCGCCACGCATCCGGTTAACTTTTGTATTTGTTTGAGGTCCTTTGGGATATCCAATTGTGACAAAGCTCGGATCTTGGCTGGATTTGCTTCGATTCCTCTACCGGATACAATGAAGCCCAAGAGCTTTCCGGCTGGAACGCCGAAAACGCATTTTTCCGGATTTAGCTTGATGTCATATGCTCGGAGGTTGTCAAATGTAAGCCTCAAGTCGTCTACTAGAGATTCGACATGTCTTGTTTTTACGAACACATCATCCACGTATGCCTCTACTGTTTTGCCGATCTGGTTTGCCAGACATGTCTGAATCATGCGCTAATATGTTGCGCCGGCGTTTTTGAGCCCGAAAGGCATTGTGTTGAAGCAGAATGGGCCGTATGGGGTGATGAATGCTGTTGCGGCTTGGTCTGACTCGGCCATCTTGATTTGATGGTAACCGGAGTATGCGTCGAGGAAGCACAACGAATCGTGTACGGCAGTGGCGTCGATAATTTTATCGATGCGGGGGAGGGGGAAGGGATCCTTTGGGCAAGCCTTGTTAAGGTCTTTGAAGTCAACGCACAGGCGCCAGGATTTGTCCTTCTTTGGTACCATCACCAAGTTTGCTAGCTAGTCTGGATGTTTTATATCTCTGATGAATCCGGCCTCCAATAGTTTCGCTAGCTCCTCTCCCATTGCCTGTCTCTTGGGCTCAGAGAAACGCCGAAGGGCTTGTTTGATAGGTTTGAATCCTTTTAGGATATTTAATCTGTGTTCGGCCAGCCTGCGTGGGATTCCTGGCATGTCTGAAGGGTGCCAGGCAAAAATGTCCCAGTTCTCCTGTAGGAATTCTCGTAGTGCGGCGTCTACATCAGGGTTTAATCGTGCCCCGATGGAAGCTGTTTTATTGGGGTCCGTTGGATGGACCTGGAATTTGACTATTTCATCCGCTGGTTTAAAGGAGGTGGACTTGGATCTTTTGTCGAGTATCACATCATCCCTGTTTACCGTGGAGCGCAGCGTAGTCAGTTCCTCAGCCGCTAGGGCTTCGGACAGTGCCTCAAGGGCTAATGCGGCTGTCTTGTTTTCAGCGCGGAGTGCTATGTTCGGATCACTAGCGAGAGTGATGATTCCGTTCGGCCCGGGCATCTTGAGCTTCATGTACCCGTAATGGGGTATTGCTTGGAAGATTGTAAAGGCTTCCCGCCCCAGCAGAGCGTGGTAACCGCTACTGAACGGGGCCACCTAGAATGTGACCTCTTCGGACCTTTAATTATCCGGCGTGCCGAACACCACATCTAGTGTGATTTTTCCTGCACAGCGCGCTTCCCGATTGGGGATTATTCCTCTAAAGGTTCTGCTGCTTTGCTCAATGCGGTTCCAGTCTATTTCCATTTTTTGAAGGGTTTCCTCATAAATGAGGTTCAATCCGCTGCCTCCGTCCATGAGTACCTTGGTGAGGCGAAAGCCGTCCACTATAGGACTGAGGACCAATGCGGCTGGTGCTCGAGCTGTTCGGAATTTAGGTTCATCACTGGCATTAAAAGTAATAGCCGTGTCACTCCATGGGTTTATTGTTGCTACTTGATAGACTTCTGCGAGGCTGCGGAGTGTTCTTTTTCGCATATTATTTGATGCGAAATTCTCAAAGACTGTTAAGAATGTACTGGAGTCCCTGAGGTGGCTTTCTGCGGCCTCCGGAATTAGGAGATCTTCGCCCCTTTTGGCCACCTGCCAGAGTATCCAACATGCTCTAAGGCTATGAGTTGGTGTGGCGTCCTCTGTACTACGAATTTTACAGGGTCCATTAAGCCATCCCTCCAGTACGGTTCCATGCCCTGTAGAGGGTTTTGGTTTTTTGGTTTTTAACCCGGGTGTCTGATGATGATGCACCCTTTTATTTCGGACGAGGTTTCTATTCAGGGCCGGATTGTCCCAAAATTTAGTTTCGGTTTTCCGGGCGCTTTCCATCGCACAGTACTTTTGTACTATGGACACCAAGTCAGCGAAGCGTGTAAGATCACGACGACCTGTGGCGTTGAGGATTCCCTTGTCCGTGCAATTATTGCAAAAGATTGAGATTGCGTCTTCCTCGCGGCAGTCCTTTATCCTGTTCATAACCAGGAGGAACCTTGCCCAGTAATGATGTACTGCTTCTTCAGGCTTTTTCCTGATTTGGGATAGATCGCTTATGTTCGGGTGGGTGGGTGGAATTAAATCCGGAACTTCACCCAATCTAAGACACAGAGGCCAAGGAGTTTCCGAACTCTAAAGTTTGGATTCCTGGATGTTGTCCAGTGAATCTAGCCCGTTGCCTGATTCTAAGTTCAGGTCTTGAGTTACCTCCTCCCCTCCGCGGGTATCCGGCTTGGAGGGATCGGGAATACGGACGTAGCTAGTCCTTAAGATAGATGAAGAGTCGCCACACTGTGCCTCTACCACGGCAACGTGATGGGTGACTTGGGGAGAATTAATTTCTCTTCGGTCGGGTTTAAGCCCAACCTAGTCATAATCCGTAGTGACACCCAAGGCGGCGATGCGATCCAAGAGCTCGTTTACGGAGGAGAGCTCCATTGGATCTAACTTCTCGACGAGCTCCGAGCTGACATGAAGATTGCTTTTGATGACCCGAAAGGTCACCGTCGGCGCAACGGCCGAACAGGCGGTCATGAGAAAACCGCCTAGCCGGAGAGTTTGGCCGACAGCCAAAGCTCCCTTAGTAACGGCGCCGTCTTTAAAGACGGGAAGAGGCATCCTTCCTGATTGCGACGGCACAGAGGAACTCTCAATGAAAGCACCAATGTCGGTGTCAAAACTGGTGGATCTCGGGTAGGGGGTCCCAAACTGTGCGTCTAGGCGGATGGTAACAGGAGACAAGGGACACAATGTTTTACCCAGGTTCGGGCCCTCTTGACGGAGGTAAAACCCTACGTCCTGCTCGATTAATATTGATGATACGGGTAGTACAAGAGTAGATCTACCACGAGATCAAGGAGGCTAAACCCTAGAAGCTAGCCTATGGTATGATTGTTGTATGATGAAGTTGTCCTACAGACTAAAACCCTCCGGTTTATATAGACACCGGAGAGGGTTAGGGTTACACAAACTCGGTTACAAGGGTAGGAGATCTTGAATATCCGCATCGCCAAACTTGCCTTCCACGCCAAGGAATGTCCCATCCGGACACGGGACGAAGTCTTCAATCTTGTATCTTCATAGTCCTGGAGTCTGGCTGAAGGCTACCCGAACACCCCCTAATCCAGGACTCCATCAGTGCCATATTGTAGAACTCATCGTACTTCTGTGGCTCAAAAAGCACAAGGGCTAGTTGGAGATCTTCTCTGAGGCCACCTCTGAACTGATAAATCATGCTCTTCTCGTCAGGGACGTCTTGCTTAGCGAAATGAGTGAGCTTCTGGAACATGATGCTATACTAGTAAACAGACAAGCTGCCTTGCTTCAGATTGCGGAAATCCTCACGCTTGCTCTCAACAACACTCTAAGGAATGTGGTGAGCTTTGAAGTCTTGACGGAATTCATCCCAGGTAATCACACGACCTCCTCTAGAATCTTTGTACTGCTGATACCACTCTGCAGCTTGGTCTTTGAGTTGGAAGGAAGCAAACTTGACAAAGTCCTCAGGCCTGACATTGCTGCACTCGAAATTCTTGCAGATATCCAAAAGCCAATCATCAGCGTCTGTTGCCTCGACATAGTTACTGAAGGTCTTTGGCTGGTTTGCGAGGAACAGGTTGAGTGTAGCAAACTGATTCTGATTGTTGCCATGGCCTTGATTTCCTTGGTTGCGCTCTTGCAAGAGTTGCATGATCAGCTGCGTGTTGGCATTGGTAGCGGCCATCACAGCTTGCCATGCCTCCGGAGGTGGAGGTGGTGGTGGCGGTTCAGGATTCTGACGCGTTGCAGGAGCCATCCTGAAGAGGGTGACATCCGTTAGCATCTTGATAGACATATATTCAAGCTGAATCAAATGGATCGAAATTGCAGCATATAGTCTTAACATCCGAACAATATGAACGAATGAATTCCAATAGAAATGGTCACACTTCCATAAATTGAGAAGCCACTTAGATAGAGGTAGAAGAATAAAACAACAAGGTACGGACAAGAACAAATACTTGGTGAGGATTACCCAATCACAAACCAAATATCCGCGGAAGAAATACTAGAGCTACATGAATTCCCACCTATGAAACTCCCTAAATTCTCCCGGTTATGCAATCAGGTGTTGGGGATACACGGGAAGCATAATATCTCACCCAAAGCTAGCAAATCCTACATCTAGCTGTATCCATCCTTCAACACATAACTAAGAAACCTTCGGAAATCAATTACCTTAACCTTCAAAAAGCATACGTTATACGAGTTATGGCAATACTCTCGAACTCCCACCCCAGTACTGGGTGGCGTCGAGGTTATCTCACCAACAACTACATAAAAGAGATTTTCGATGTCGGCGAAACTCAGGTATTCCAGAATTGCAATGATAAAATTGTGACGACAACACCTTGGAGCTCAACTCCCCGGGACACTGCCACAACCCCTAAATGTTAGGAGGCACCAAGAACAATGTTCTCGTCACGAAACCATCGGAACGATTCCAAGATACCCACGTGATCCTAAAAAATAGAGAAATTTGAGAAGAGAAGAGTCAAAACTCTACGTCAGGATGCCTCACCAGAGCGACGAAGGGACTAAGGAGTAAAAAGAATCCTACTCTCTGATATATATAATCCTAAATGACTCAAAACATTTTTTTCTAGACTTAACAACGCCAGCGATTCGATCAAGCAGGGGGCTCCTAAGTCGGGGAAGGCTCTGATTACCAACTTGTAACGCCCACGATGCGGCTATATCTCCCACGTGTCGAAGCACGACTTAGAGGCATAACTGCATTGTAAGCAATGTCGCAAGTGGGGTAATATTCACACAACCCATGTACTGAATAAAGGGGAAAGAGAAACATAGTTGGCTTACACTCGCCACGTCACACAATAGCATAAATATCATTACATTCATGCAGATACAATCAAGGACCGACTACGGAACCAAAATAAAGACAACCCCAAATGCATAAAGTCCCCGATCGCCCAACTGGGCTCCACTACTGATCATCTGGAAAGGAAACGTAGTATCGTCCTGAGTCCTCGTCAAACTCCCACTTGAGCTTAGTCAAATCTCCTGGAGCGGTATCATCGGTCCCTGCATCTGGTGTTGAAGTAATCTGTGAGTCACGGGGACTCAGCAATCTCACACCCTCGCGATCAAGACTATTTAAGCTTATTGGTAAGGAAAAGGTATGAGGTGGAGCTGCAGCAAGCACTAGCATATATGGTGGCTAACATACGCAAATGAGAGTGAGAAGAAAGAGGCAAGGCACGATCGATAAACTATGATCAAGAAGTGATCCTAGAACAACCTATGTTAAAGCATAACACGAGACCGTGTTCTCTTCCCGGACTCCGCCGAAAAGAGACCATCATGGCCACACACTCTGTTGTTTCATTTTAATTAAGTTAAGTTTCAGGTTTTCTACAACCGGACATTAACAAATTCCCATCTGCCCATAACCGTGGGCACGACTTTCGAAAGTTCAAATCCCTGCAGGGGTGTCCCAACTTAGCCCCACAAGCTCTCACGGTCAACGAAGGATATTCCTTCTCCCAAGACAATCTAATCAGACTCGGAATCCCGGTTACAAGACATCACGACAATGGTAAAACTAAACCAGCAAAGCCACCCGAATGTGCCGACAAATCCCGATTGGAGCTGCACATATCTCATTCTCAGGGCACACCGGATGAACACTACGTACAACTAAAACCAACCCTCAAGTTGCCCTGAGGTGGCGCTGCAAGTGGCTCTGTTTTGGACCAACAATCAGAGGAGCACTGGCCCAGGGGTTTAAAATAAAGATGACCCTTGAGTCCGCAAAACCCAATGGAAAAAGGCTAGGTGGCAAATGGTAAAACCAAGGTTGGGCCATGCTGGAGGAGTTTTATTCAAGGTGAACTGTCAAGGGGTTCCCATTATAACCCAACCGTGTAAGGAACGCAAAATCAAGGAACATAACACCGGTATGATGGAAACTAGGGCGGCAAGAGTGGAACAAAACACCAGGCATAAAGCCGAGCCTTCCACCCTTTACCAAGTGTATAGATGCATTAACATAGACAAGATATAATAATGATATCCCAACAATAAACATGTTCCAACAAGGAACAAACTCCAATCTTCACCTGCAACTAGCAACGCTATAAGAGGGGCTGAGCAAAGCGGTAACATAGCCAAACAACGGTTTGCTAGGACAAGGTGGGTTAGAGGTTTGACATGGCAATATGGGAGGCATGATAAGAAAGTGGTAGGTATCATAGCATAGGCATAGCAAAAGAGCGAGCATCTAGCAAGCAAAGATACAAGTGATTTCGAGGGTATGGTCATATTGCCTGCAAAGTTCTCCGAGTTGACGTTAGCTTGATTCTCGTAAGCGTACTCAACGGGTTCCTCAATTGCGTACTCGTCTCCCGGCTCTACCCAAAGCAAGAACAAAAGCAAATGGAGACACAATCAACCACGGTGCAATGCACAAGCAACATGATGCAAAACATGGCATGATATGCGCGATTTGATATGCGATGCATATGCATGTTTCGGAAAGGAAAGATTGAACCTGGCCTCAACTTGGAAAACCAAGAGTGCCGCTGGAAAGATGAGTTGATTTCGGTCGAAATCGATATAAAGATCACCAGAATCGGATGCACGGTTTGCAAATGGCAAGAAAAACAATAATGGTGCCAAGCTGCGATTAACAGCACGAGGCCATCTAAATGCATCAAGAACAACAAGCTACTGCACTCTAACATAACAACAAAACACATGGAAGTGATCCACTCAAGATGCTTGACAAAATATGAACACTGAGCTACGGCTAATTCACACAATAGCAGGATCAAACAAGCATGGCAAAAGTGCAAAAGATATCAGGTTACAGACTTAGTGAAAATAACATGTCAGGAATTTAACATCAGGAAGCAATTTTTAGAGCAAGATAACAACATGGTACAGGTGAAGGAAATATGCCCTAGAGGCAATAATAAAGTTATTATTTATTTCCTTATATCATGATAAATGTTTATTATTCATGCTAGAATTGTATTAACCGGAAACATAATACATGTGTGAATACATAGAAAAACAGAGTGTCACTAGTATGCCTCTACTTGACTACCTCATTAATCAAAGATGGTTATGTTTCCTAACCATGAACAAAGAGTTGTTATTTGATTAACGAGGTCACATCATTAGTTGAATGATCTGATTGACATGACCCATTCCATTAGCTTAGCACCCGATCGTTTAGTATGTTGCTATTGCTTTCTTCATAACTTATACATGGTCCTATAACTATGAGATTATGCAACTCCCGTTTACCGGAGGAACACTTTGGGTACAACCAAACGTCACAACATAACTGGGTGATTATAAAGGAGTACTACAGGTGTCTCCAATGGTACATGTTGGGTTGGCGTATTTCGAGATTAGGTTTTGTCACTCCGATTGTCGGAGAGGTATCTCTGGGCCCTCTCGGTAATACACATCACATAAGCCTTGCAAGCATTACAACTAATATGTTAGTTGTGAAATGATGTATTATAGAACGAGTAAAGAGACTTGCCGGTAACGAGATTGAACTAGGTATTGGATACCGACGATCGAATCTCGGGCAAGTAACATACCGATGACAAAAGGAACAACGTATGTTGTTATGCGGTCTGACCGATAAAGGTCTTCATAGAATATGTAGGAGACAATATGGGCATCCAGGTCCCGCTATTGGTTATTGACCGGAGACGTGTCTCGGTCATGTCTACATTGTTCTCGAACCGTAGGGTCCGCACGCTTAACGTTACGATGACAATTATTATGAGTTTATGCATTTTGATGTACCGAAGGTTGTTCGGAGTCCCGGATGTGATCACGGACATGACGAGGAGTCTCGAAATGGTCGAGACATAAAGATTGATATATTGGAAGCCTATGTTTGGACATCGGAAGTGTTCCGGGTGAAATCAGGATTTTACCGGATTACCGAGAGGTTACCGGAACCCCCCGGGAGTCATATGGGCCTTAGTGGGCCTTAGTGGAAAGGTGAAAGGGCTTCCCATAAGGGTTGCGTGCCTCCCCCCTCCCCTAGTCCTATTAGGACTAGGAGAGATGGCCGGCCACCCCTCTCCCTCTTTCCCCCTTGGGAGTCCTAGTTGGAATAGGATTGGGGGGGGGAGTCCTACTCCCGGTAGGAGTAGGACTCCTCCTGCGCCTCCATAGAGCTGGCCGCACCCCTCCCCCTTGGCTCCTTTATATACGGAGGCAGGGGGCACCTCTAGACACACAAGTTGATCATTGAGATCGTTCCTTAGCCGTGTGCGGTGCCCCCTGCCACCATATTCCACCTCGATCATATCGTTGTAGTGCTTAGGCGAAGCCCTGCGTCGGTAGAACATCAAGATCGTCACCACGCCGTCGTGCTGACGGAACTCTTCCCCAACGCTTTGCTGGATCGGAGCTCGGGGATCGTCATCTTGCTGTACGTGTGCTAAGAACTCGGAGGTGCTGGAGTAACGGTGCTTGGATCGGTCGGATCGGGACTACTTCCTCTACGTTGTGTCAACGCTTCCGTTGCGATCTACAAGGGTACGTAGATCATACTCTCCCCTCGTTGCTATGCATCACCATGATCTTGCGTGTGCGTAGGAAATTTTTTGAAATTACTACGTTCCCCAACAGTGGCATCCGAGCCTAGGTTTTATGGTTTGATGTTATTTGCACGAGTAGAACACAAGTGAGTTGTGGACGATACAAGTCATACTGCCTACCAGCATGTCATACTTTGGTTCGGCGGTATTGTTGGACGAGACGACCCAGACCAACCTTACGCGTAGGCTTACGCGAGACCGGTTCCCTCGACGTGCTTTGCACATAGATGGCTTGCGGGCGACTGTCTCTCCAACTCTAGTTGAACCGAGTGTGGCTACGCCCGGTCCTTGCGAAGGTTAAAACGGAGTCTATTTGACAAACTATCGTTGTGGTTTTGATGCGTAGGTGAGATTGGTTCTTGCTTAAGCCCATAGCAGCCATGTAAAACATGCAACAACAAAGTAGAGGACGTCTAACTTGTTTTTGCAGGGCATGTTGTGATGTGATATGGTCAAGGCATGATGCTGAATTTTATTGTATGAGATGATCATGTATTGTAACCGAGTTATCGGCAACTGGTAGGAGCCATATGGTTGTCGCTTTATTGTATGCAATGCAATCGCGATGTAATGCTTTACTTTATTACTAAACGGTAGTGATAGTCGTGGAAGCATAAGATTGGCGAGACGACAAAGATGCTACGATGGAGATCAAGGTGTCACGCTGGTGACGATGGTGATCATAACAGTGCTTCGGAGATGGAGATCACAAGCACAAGATGATGATGGCCATATCATATCACTTATATTGATTGCATGTGATGTTTATCTTTTTATGCATCTTATCTTGCTTTGATTGACGGTAGCATTATAAGATGATCTCTCACTAAATTATCAAGAAGTGTTCTCCCTGAGTATGCACCGTTGCCAAAGTTCGTCGTGCCCAGACACCACGTGATGATTGGGTGTGATAAGCTCTACGTCCATCTACAACGGGTGCAAGCCAGTTTTGCACACGCAGAATACTCAGGTTAAACTTGATGATCCTAGCATATACAGATATGGCCTCGGAACACGGAGACCGAAAGGTCGAGCGTGAATCATATAGTAGATATGATCAACATAACGATGTTCACCATTGAAAACTATTCCATCTCACGTGATGATCGGTTATGGTTTAGTTGATTTGGATCACGTGATCACTTAGAGGATTAGAGGGATGTCTATCTAAGTGGGAGTTCTTAAGTAATATGATTAATTGAACTTAAACTTATCATGAACTTAGTACCTGATAGTATCTTGCTTGTTTATGTTGATTGTAGATAGATGGCTCGTGCTGTTGTTCCGTTGAATTTTAATGCGTTCCTTGAGAAAGCAAAGTTGAAAGATGATGGTAGCAATTATACGGACTGGGTCCGTAACTTGAGGATTATCCTCATTGCTGCTCAGAAGAATTACGTCCTGGAAGCACCGCTGGGTGCCAGGCCTGCTGCTGGAGCAACTCCAGATGTTATGAACGTCTGGCAGAGCAAAGCTGATGACTACTCGATAGTTCAGTGTGCCATGCTTTACGGCTTAGAATCGGGACTTCAACAACGTTTTGAACGTCATGGAGCATATGAGATGTTCCAGGAGTTGAAGTTAATATTTCAAGAAAATGCCTGGATTGAGAGATATGAAGTCTACAATAAGTTCTATAGCTGCAAGATGGAGTAGAACAGTTCTGTCAGTGAGCATATACTCAAAATGTCTGGGTATAATAATCACTTGATTCAATTGGGAGTTAATCTTCCAGATGATTGCGTCATTGACAGAATTCTCCAATCACTGCCACCAAGCTACAAGAGCTTCATGATGAACTATAATATGCAAGGGATGAACAAGACTATTCCCGAGCTCTTCGCAATGCTGAAAGCTGCGGAGGTAGAAATCAAGAAGGAGCATCAAGTGTTGATGGTTAACAAGACCACTAGTTTCAAGAAAAAGGGCAAAGGGAAGAAAAAGGGGAACTTCAAGAAGAACAGCAAGCAAGTTGCTGCTCAGGAGAAGAAACCCAAGTCTGGACCTAAGCCTGAAACTGAGTGCTTCTACTGCAAGCAGACTGGTCACTGGAAGCGGAACTGCCCCAAGTATTTGGCGGATAAGAAGGATGGCAAGGTGAACAAAGGTATATGTGATATACATGTTATTGATGTGTACCTTACTAGAGCTCGCAGTAGCACCTGGGTATTTGATACTAGTTCTGTTGCTAATATTTGCAACTCGAAACAGGGACTACGGAATAAGCGGGCACTGGCAAAGGACGAGGTGACGATGCGCGTGGGAAACGGTTCCAAAGTCGATGTGATCGCGGTCGGCACGCTACCTCTACATCTACCTTCGGGATTAATATTAGACCTAAATAATTGTTATTTGGTGCCAGCGTTGAGCATGAACATTATATCTGGATCTTGTTTAATGCGAGACGGTTATTCATTTAAATCAGAGAATAATGGTTGTTCTATTTATATGACTAATATCTTTTATGGTCATGCACCCTTGAAGAGTGGTCTATTCTTATTGAATCTCGGTAGTAGTAATACACATATTCATAATGTTGAAGCCAAAAGATGTAGAGTTGATAATGAAAGTGCAACTTATTTGTGGCACTGTCGTTTAGGTCATATCGGTGTAAAGCGCATGAAGAAACTCCATACTGATGGACTTTTGGAACCACTTGATTATGAATCACTTGGTACTTGTGAACCGTGCCTCATGGGCAAGATGACTAAAACACCGTTCTCCGGTACAATGGAGAGAGCAACAGATTTGTTGGAAATCATACATACCGATGTATGTGGTCCGATGAATATTGAGGCTCGTGGCGGATATCGTTATTTTCTCACCTTCACAGATGATTTAAGCAGATATGGGTATATCTACTTAATGAAACATAAGTCTGAAACATTTGAAAAGTTCAAAGAATTTCAGAGTGAAGTTGAAAATCATCGTAACAAGAAAATAAAGTTTCTACGATCTGATCATGGAGGAGAATATTTGAGTTACGAGTTTGGTGTACATTTGAAAAACTGTCGAATAGTTTCGCAACTCACGCCACCCGGAACACCACAGTGTAATGGTATGTCCGAACATCGTAATCGTACTTTACTAGATATGGTGCGATCTATGATGTCTCTTACAGATTTACCGCTATCGTTTTGGGGTTATGCTTTAGAGACGGCCGCATTCACGTTAAATAGGGCACCGTCAAAATCCATTGAGACGACGCCGTATGAACTATGGTTTGGCAAGAAACCAAAGTTGTCGTTTCTTAAAGTTTGGGGCTGCGATGCTTATGTGAAAAAGCTTCAACCTGATAAGCTTGAACCCAAATCGGAGAAATGTGTCTTCATAGGATACCCAAAGGAGACTGTTGGGTACATCTTCTATCACAGATCCGAAGGCAAGACATTCGTTGCTAAGAATGGATCCTTTCTAGAGAAGGAGTTTCTCTCGAAAGAAGTGAGTGGGAGGAAAGTAGAACTTGACGAGGTAACTGTACCTACTCCCTTACTGGAAAGTAGTACATCAAAGAAAATTGTTCCAGTGACACCTACACCAGTTAGTGAGGAAGCTAATGATAATGATCATGAAACTTCAGATCAAGATACTACTGAACCTCGTAGATCAACCAGAGTAAGATCCGCACCAGAGTGGTACGGTAATCCTGTTCTGGAGGTCATGCTACTAGATCATGATGAACCTACGAACTATGAAGAAGCGATGGTGATCCCAGATTCCGCAAAGTGGCTTGAAGCCATGAAATCTGAGATGGGATCCATGTATGAGAACAAAGTATGGACTTTGGTTGACTTGCCCGATGATCGGCAAGCAATTGAGAATAAATGGATCTTCAAGAAGAAGACTGACGCTGACGGTAATGTTACTGTCTACAAAGCTCGACTTGTCGCGAAAGGTTTTTCGACAAGTTCAAGGGGTTGACTACGATGAGACTTTCTCACCTGTAGCGATGCTTAAGTCTGTCCGAATCATGTTAGCAATTGCCGCATTTATGATTATGACATTTGGCAGATGGATGTCAAAACTGCATTCCTGAATGGATTTCTGGAAGAAGAGTTGTATATGATGCAACCGGGAGGTTTTGTCGATCCAAAGGGAGCTAACAAAGTGTGCAAGCTCCAGCGATCCATTTATGGACTAGTGAAAGCTTCTCGGAGTTGGAATAAACGCTTTGATAGTGTGATCAAAGCATTTGGTTTTATACAGACTTTCGGAGAAGCCTGTATTTACAAGAAAGTGAGTGGGAGCTCTGTAGCATTTCTGATATTATATGTGGATGACATATTATTGATTGGAAATGATATGGAATTTCTGGATAGCATAAAGGGATACTTGAATAAAAGTTTTTCAACGAAAGACCTCGGTGAAGCTGCTTACATATTAGGCATAAAGATCTATAGAGATAGATAAAGACGCTTAATTGGACTTTCACAAAACACATACCTTGACAAGATTTTGAAGAAGTTCAAAATGGATCAAGCAAAGAAAGGGTTCTTGCCTGTGCTACAAGGTGTGAAGTTGAGTAAGACTCAATGCCCGACCACTGCAGAAGATAGAGAGAAAATGAAAGATGTTCCCTATGCTTCAGCCATAGGCTCTATCATGTATGCAATGCTGTGTACTAGACCTGATGTGTGCCTTGCTATAAGTTTAGCAGGGAGGTACCAAAGTAATCCAGGAGTGGATCACTGGACAGCGGTCAAGAACATCCTGAAATACCTGAAAAGGACTAAGGATATGTTTCTCGTATATGGAGGTGATAAAGAGCTCACCGTAAAAGGTTACGTTGATGCAAGCTTTGACACTGATCCGGACGATTCTAAATCGCAAACCGGATACGTGTTTACATTGAACGGTGGAGCTGTCAGTTGGTGCAGTTCTAAACAAAGCGTCGTAGCAGGATCTACATGTGAAGGGGAGTACATAGCTGCTTCGGAAGCAGCGAACGAAGGAGTCTGGATGAAGGAGTTCATATCCGATCTAGGTGTCATACCTAGTGCATCGGGTCCAATGAAAATCTTTTGTGACAATACTGGTGCAATTGCCTTGGCAAAGGAATCCAGATTTCAGAAGAGGACCAAACACATCAAGAGACGCTTCAATTCCATCCCGGATCTTGTCCAGGTGGGAGACATAGAGATTTGCAAGATACATACGGATCTGAATGTTGCAGACCCGTTGACTAAGCCTCTTCCACGAGCAAAACATGATCAGCACCAAGGCTCCATGGGTGTTAGAATCATTACTGTGTAATCTAGATTATTGACTCTAGTGCAAGTGGGACACTGAAGGAAATATGCCCTAGAGGCAATAATAAAGTTATTATTTATTTCCTTATATCATGATAAATGTTTATTATTCATGCTAGAATTGTATTAACGGGAAACATAATACATGTGTGAATACATAGACAAACAGAGTGTCACTAGTATGCCTCTACTTGACTAGCTCGTTAATCAAAGATGGTTATGTTTCCTAACCATGAACAAAGAGTTGTTATTTGATTAATGAGGTCACATCATTAGTTGAATGATCTGATTGACATGACCCATTCCATTAGCTTAGCACCTGATCGTTTAGTATGTTGCTATTGCTTTCTTCATAACTTATACATGTTCCTATAACTATGAGATTATGCAACTCCCGTTTACCGGAGGAACACTTTGGGTACTACCAAACGTCACAACGTAACTGGGTGATTATAAAGGAGTACTACAGGTGTCTCCAATGGTACATGTTGGGTTGGCGTATTTCGAGATTAGGTTTTGTCACTCCGATTGTTGGAGAGGTATCTCTGGGCCCTCTCGGTAATACACATCACATAAGCCTTGCAAGCATTACAACTAATATGTTAGTTGTGAAATGATGTATTACAGAACGAGTAAAGAGACTTGCCGGTAATGAGATTGAACTAGGTATTGGATACCGACGATCGAATCTCGGGCAAGTAACATACCGATGACAAAAGGAACAACGTATGTTGTTATGCGGTCTGACCGATAAAGATCTTCGTAGAATATGTAGGAGCCAATATGGGCAACCAGGTCCCGCTATTGGTTATTGACTGGAGACGTGTCTCGGTCATGTCTACAGTGTTCTCAAACCGTAGGGTCCGCACGCTTAACATTACGATGACAGTTATCATGAGTTTATGCATTTTGATGGACCGAAGGTTGTTCGGATTCCCGGATGTGATCACGGACATGACGAGGAGTCTCGAAATGGTCGAGACATAAAGATTGATATATTGGAAGCCTATGTTTGGACATCGGAAGTGTTCCGGGTGAAATCAGGATTTTACCGGATTACCGGGAGGTTACCGGAACCCCCCGGGAGTCATATGGGCCTTAGTGGGCCTTAGTCGAAAGGTGAAAGGGCTGCCCATAAGGGCTCTGCGCCTCCCCCCCTCCCCTAGTCCTATTAGGTAGGAGAGGTGGCCGGCCACCCCTCTCCCTCTTTCCCCCTTGGGAGTCCTAGTTGGAATAGGATTGGGGGGGGGGAGTCCTACTCCCGGTAGGAGTAGGACTCCTCCTGCGCCTCCATAGAGCTGGCCGCACCCCTCCCCCTTGGCTCCTTTATATAAGGAGGCAGCGGGCACCTCTAGACACATAAGTTGATCATTGAGATCGTTCCTTAGCCGTGTGCGGTGCCCCCTGCCACCATATTCCACCTCGATCATATCGTTGTAGTGCTTAGGCGAAGCCCTGCGTCGGTAGAACATCAAGATCGTCACCACGCCGTCGTGCTGACGGAACTCTTCCCCAACGCTTTGCTGGATCGGAGCTCGGGGATCGTCATCGAGCTGTACGTGTGCTAAGAACTCGGAGGTGCCGGAGTAACGGTGCTTGGATCGGTCGGATCGGGACTACTTCCTCTACGTTGTGTCAACGCTTCCGTTGCGATCTACAAGGGTACGTAGATCATACTCTCCCCTCGTTGCTATGCATCACCATGATCTTGCGTGTGCGTAGGAAATTTTTTGAAATTACTACGTTCCCCAACAACAGGAACATATCATGGCAAAGCAAGGCATGGCATGAAGCTAATCAAAGCATACAACAAAAGTCCCTTACTGACCATAAGCCAAAAGGGATCAGAAAGTACAATGGCAACCATGTGAACATAGCAACTTTTGTTAACAGATTCAGACTTAGTAGAAAACTGGAGCATGGCAAAACAAATATTAAGTAGGCATGTTTACGAGCTCGATGCAATCACCACAAGGCATTGCATGACAAACTAAGCATACACCCAGCAAGTAGACATGGTATAGAAGCTAAACATGGCAAGAACAACCTCAAAGCATGCATGGATCAACTACAACAACCTCGGCAAAAATGCTTAACATGTAAACATTCTGTTAGGAACATTTTATAGCAAAAGTAGAGCTCGATTGAGTCAAGCTAGGGTGCTCCATAATTGCAAACAATGACATGGACGGGTAGAGCACAACAATATATACAAAACATCCTTATTGATCATGCTCAAAAGAGGCATGGATCACTCTGTAGCAACATGAATACATGGCATAAAAATATTATCAGGACAATGACTTAGAAGATTCCCAAGTCCCTGAAATTAGCAACATTACGAGAGCTACTTTGCATACTTGTGCTAGTCACCACAGAGATCACAAAAATACACGGCATACACCCCTGTAAAGATGGCATGGCATACTTCAAAACACATGTAGGGCTCAAGTTCATCGGAGGCACACATTAAACATGGCAAAAATGACAAATGTCCAAACTCTGATTAGAATCTGAAACTAATATAAACTAGCACTCTTGCAACAGGATTTTAGGGAATCAAGATGAACTCAAATGAACATGGTGCAATGGGATGAAATGAAGTACTCATCGAGAAGAACAATTTGATATGCTACACGCCCAAAACGGAGCCACGGGTGCAGAGTTATGACGCGAAGAAAAACGCTAAAATTATCTTGGACTTGGGGAAAAAGTCAACCTCTCCAGATCTAGGGTTCCTCGCGGGCGCGCGAACCGAGGATCTCCGGCGAGGCAACGAGCTTGTTCCGGCGAGGGGAAGGCGAGGGCGAGCCGGAGAAGGCGGATCCGGTCGGATCCGAGGTGCGCCGGCGACGAGGAGGCGTCGGACGGCGGGGGCGGCGGCCTCCACAGCGAGGCGACGAGCGGCGAAGGCAGCGCGGTGTCGGAGGTCGACGGTGGGGCGGCGATCGGGCGAGAAGGTCGACGGTGGCAGCGGCAGGGCGCGCGGTGGAGGCGGCGGGGCCGGCGAGCGGCGTCGGGCGGCGGTGCCGGGCCGGGAGGGCCGCGGTTGGGCCCTGGCGAGCCCACGCGGGGGTGTGCGGCGAAGTGGGGCGGCCCCGCTGATGTGGCATGCTCTGGTTAGGTGCGGGCGACGGCGGTGCTGACGTGGCGCAATGCTATTGGCCGGGGCGACGTGGCTGGAGGCGGTGGACACGTCCGACAGCGCGAGGGGAAGGATTTTAGGGTTTCGCCCGCGAATTTCGGGGGAGAGGACATATATATAGGTAGGGGGAGTTAGGAGACTCCAAATTGAGCACGGGTTTCGGCCACACGATTGTGATCGAACGACCTAGATGATGGAAGGGGTTTAGGTGGGTTTTGGGCCACTTTGGAGAGGTGTTGGGCTGCAACACACATGAGGCCTTCTCGGCTCCTCGGTTAACCGTTGGAGTATCAAACGAAGTCCAAATGGCACAAAACTTGACAGGTGGTCTACCGGTAGTAAACCAAGGCCGCTTGGCAGGTCTCGGTCCAATCCGAGAACGTTTAACACCCGCACACGAAAAGAGGTAAAAGGGGACACCGGAGGACATAGGAGCGCCGGAATGCAAAACGGACTACGGGGAAAATGCTCGGATGCATGAGACATGATATGAGATGATATGAGATGCGCATGATGACATGATATGAGATGCATGACAAAGACAAAAGCAACACAGAGACAAAAATCCGACAACGAGGAAATACCATAACTTAGTGCCGAAAATGGCAAGAGCTGGAATACAAATATGGCAGGTTACACACGGGGTGTTACACAGGGCCTACTCCATCGTGCGGCAGAGGCCACTTCTTCTTTGGGAGAAGAGGTAGGGCTGGCTGCCTGGATGTGCTCTTATTTGAGGTAACAACTGAATCTTGTCATATACTAGTTAAATCCGAGCTATGGGTGTGAAGCACTGATGTGCCAGTACATTTGGTTGTGACCTGTTCTAATTTTGTACCTTAACTTTTTTTAGAAAGGGTTGTACGTCAACTTAATGTGCTAGCAGAACTTATTGTGTTGTTTGTCTGTTTTCTTTGCACATCATTCAAGATATTTTCCCGTCATTGATAAAGATGATGAACCGTTATGTACGAGTTCGTTGGTTTCAACATAGCCCTACCTGTAGCGATCCACTGCTTCCATCCTGATTGTACCGCCTGCGTGAAATTTTTGTACGCAAGTTCATTGTGCTATGATGTTATGTATGATTGTGTCAACTATATAAGTTTTTACTAAGCATCAGCAATGCATATGGCAGAAAGATGTATTTACGAGCATCGGCCGATGGCTCTCTCTCTCTCACACACACACACGCACACGCCCACGCACGCACACACGCACACGCACGCACACACGCACACAGGCACTAGTGGGACCCGTTGAATTATTTCTTTGCTCGTGATAGCTTTTAATTAGTTTCCACTGTAATCTAACTTTTTTCTTAAGTTATTAATTGAGCTTGGTGACTTAAAAAAGTTGTGCAGAAGCCTTGTTTGGGCCTTTCCGGCGTCGCTGAATGTGGGCTGAGTAGCCATGTTAGGTTGTACTATACTACACAGGCCTTTTTTTCAACATTAGCAATGCATTTGGGCCGACAGTTGTACACAATATCCGGGTCAACTTCTCCGCCCCGCTGGGCTGCAAACTTTCATAGGAGGTATGCATTAGGCTTAACAAGAAAAAGGACTTTAAGAAATAATAAATGGGATGTAATTATAATAACTAGGCAGTAACTATAAAAAATGCACCAAACGCGTAATTAGTTTAAAAAATATATAATTTTTGGAATTTGAAAATTTTAATTTCATTACTTGTTGTGCGCGCAATATTTTGTTGGATTTTAACGTAATACAAATTTATTTTGAAATTATATTTAATCTGACTAGAAATCTCAGATAAAAATATTTTGGATCCCATAAAAATGTGGGAATTTTTTTGAATTCTGTTTTGAGCGGTTGGTTGAAATTATTAATCTTTTTTTAGGAATGGTTGAAATTATTAATCGTTGTCCTAGCTAGAAAATGGGATGTACTTTTAACAAACTGTAAATGGGCTAGAGTAAATTCCATTAGAATTAAAAAATGGGTTGTACATTCTTACAAATCGCAAATGGGCTATATATTCTCTGCCACGCACTTGTGGGCCTTCTAAGTTGACGCGTCCCCTAAAAAACTAAGTTGACGCGTCCCCTAAAAAACTAAGTTGACGCGTATACAAGGCTTTGTCAACAACACACGGTTCTGGTAGCTGTGGCCGTTGGATGTCCATCCAACGGATGCCGTGCTTCTTCTTCAATCTCGGATATTCTTGCTTCAGCCGCTCAAAAAATGATTCCTCCCCTGACATCTAGGGCGCACCGTTTCGGAGGCTGACCTGTGGGCCTACTAAGTTGACGCGTACCAAGGGCTTTGTCAACTTAGTCCATATAAACGATTCTAGCTGCAGTGACCGTACGATGTCCATCCAACGGTCGTAGTGCTTCTTCAACCTCTAGTCTTCTTGCTACAGCCACCCAAAGCAGCGCCGGTCGTGCCGCGTGCTCCTGCCTCCCGTGGCCGGCTGTGATGCCGCGAAGGCCTCACCACCCCCTACTACTCCCACCGCTGGCCAGGCCATCCCTCCACTCACCCACACCCCCTGTTATTCTGCGGCAACGGCAGCCTCAGACCGCAGCCGAACCAGTGAACCCTCATACTCCTCTCCGCGTGGGCTTCCACTGCCGTGTCTTCCCTGGCTCCACGTCGTCCCCTTCCCAGGCCTTGCCATCGTCCACCGCCCAGGTGCTCTCGGCTCGGCGTGGTCAACGTGGTCAAGGAACGTCTTCCACCGGAAGAGTACTGTACGTGGAGCGGCTGACAGCTGGGTCCACGGCGGCCGCAAGGAAGTGCCTCCTTATTACGCGCAAAATAATTATTCCTCCACCTAACAGCAGGGACCCACCGGACGGGCCACCGTATTTCGCGAAAAAATGTTTCCCCATGACTGCTTGGACCCACCAGCTACATCTTTGCATGCAAGGAAGTGCCTCCTTATTACGCACAAAAAATGAATAATCCCCCTGCTAGCTGGGACCCAGTATAGTGGGAGGCTGACTTGTGGGCCTACTAAGTTGATGGGGACGGAGGGCTTTGTCAACTTAGTCAATATGCATGATTCTAGCTCCAGTGACCATACGATGTTCATCCAACGGCCGTAGTGCTTCTTCAACCTCTGGTCTTATTGCTCCAGCCGCCCAAACCAGCACCGGTCATGCCTCGTGCGCCTGCCTCATGTGGCCGGCTGTGATGCCATGGAGGCCTCACCGCCCCTACTACTCCCACCGCTGGCCAGGCCATCCCTCTACTCACCCACACCCCCTGTTATTCTGCGGCGACGACAGCCTCACACCGCAGCGAACCAGTGAACCCTCATACTCCTCTATGCATAGGCATCCACTGTCGCGTCTTCCCCGGCTCTGGGTCGTCCCCTTCCTAGGCCTCACCGTCGTCCACCGCCCTGGTGCTCTCGGCGCGGCGTGGTCAACGTGGTCAAGAAACGGCTTCCATGAGACATGGACTGTACATGGAGAGGCTGACAGCTGGGTCCACGGCCGCAGCAAGGAAGTGCCTCCTTATTATGCGGAAAATAATTATTCCTCCACCTGACAACGGGGACCCAACGGACAGGCCACCGTATTTCGTGAAAAAAACGTTTCCCCCTGACTGCTGGGACCCACCAGCTACATCTTCGCATGCAAGGAAGTGCGTCCGGGCAAAAAAACGATTCGCCCCCCTGACTGCTGGGACCCACCAGATATATCTTCGCATGCAAGGAACTGCGTGACAGTCGGGACCCACCTGGTCAAAGCGTACGTGGCGTTGTCATTCTGGTCGCGAACGTGTACGTACATACTAGTCGATGTAGAGCGTGCACGTGTCGTAGTAGATGCGCGCATGAAACATGTACACGTACGTACAGCGGCCAGTGTGCAAGAAAGAAAATACGGCCATGTATGTACATACGGGCGGGGTCTCAAACGCCTACTCGCGCATACGTACGGCTGGGGCTCATGTACATGGTTGGGTTGGAACGGAGAAACTGCATCGTCGTCGTGTTCATGGGGAGCCAACCGGCTGGGTCAGAACGAAATGAGTCGTCGTGTTCAACGGGAGGGCTTGGACGGAACAACCGATGGAAACGAGGCATGGCATACTGCACAACGGAGGAAACGGCCTTGTGTTCAACCAGCCACGTTCGAAACGGGATCTTGTTCATCGGGAGGGGTCTAGCGTACTGCAAAACGGAGGAAACGGGCCTCCTACGGTCGAAACGGGGGTCTTGTTCATCGGGAGGGGTGTGGCGTACCGCAAAAGGGAGGAAACGGAATTGTGTTGGAGTGCTACGGTCGAAATGGGTGTCCTGTTCATCGAGAGGGGTGTGGCATACCACAAAACGGGACTCCACGCGATCCTGTTCATCGACCGTCGACCTCCTCCAGCCTCCATCTGCGACTGTTCATCCATGGGCTCCTGTTCATCCAGCCTCCACCACGCGCTACTCCACCGGCTATTGTTCAACCAGCCCTCTCCACGGGCTCCTGTTCCAGCACCCCTTCACGGGGCAACTGTTCATCCATCCCTCCACCGTCTACTGTTCACCCAGCCCTCCACGGGTGGTCCTGTTCATCCAGCCCTCCATGGTGTCCTGTTCATCCAGCCCTCCACGGAGTCCTGTTCATGTAGCCACAACCGGCTCGATCGATCGGGGTCCTATTCATCCAGAGGCAACACCACGGGGTCCTGTTCATCCACCCCCACCAGGAACTGTTCATCCAAACCCCCAGCAACGCTCACTGTTCATCTAGAGGCAGCATCGATCAGCTTCAGTTAGCAGCAGTAGCGAAGGAATCGCTCGATCGGGTTCAGTTAATAGCCATCGATCGATCGCTCGGGTTTAGTAACGCATAGCCTGCAGTGCAATCGCTCGGGTTCAGTAGGCGAAGGCCTCGCTCAGGTTCAGTTAGAGCCCAACGCCTCGCACCCACGCGCGTGCGTGTATGAGTGAAACGCGCATCGCTCGACCCGGACCACCCACCGTAACCGGGAACACCCCGATATTTTCCTCGCCCTTGCTTCTACCATGGTTTTTTCCGTCATGGACAGCCCAACGAATGTCATGCAGCTGCGCTCCAGCCCACCCAGGATGAAAAGCCCATTTTCTGTCATGATTTTTTGTCATAGAAGTAGGATGCCACCACATCTATGATGATACCGGGTTTTGTCACAATTATTGCCATAGAAGTGTCTTCAGTATGACAGCAAAAAAATCATTCGGCCCAAAATGTCACAGATGTGTCTTTTTTCGTAGTGTATGTATCGCATGTGCATAATTACGCACTTAAAATACCATGGGAAAACGATAGAGGCACACTGCGGACAAGGTCTATAGTGTGGCTCGACCCTATTTGGACTATAACACTTTTTCCCCCTTCCTTCTCTTTTCTCTCTCATATTACAGGTTCATTAAAACCTAGCGACCTTACGGTCGTGCAAGGGCTCTCTTCCAGGCCCCTTTTGTATAAATGACGTTCCACTAATCCTTTCAAAGGATTTTTTTACCATGGAGAAACGACACAGACGTGCGGCAGGGCATCAAGGGGATCTTCAAGACTACCTTTTCTTTTCAGGCCCTGTATACATCTTCCCTAGTGTACAAATTCTCGGCATGTAAAATACCCTTGATGTTTATGGCATTATCTATAATAGCACATTGCGACGTATCAATCATATTATAAAGGAAATAGTTTATTGCCAACCTCTATTCGGTATTGGTTCATTTCACAATCTGTATTCCCCCCTTACTTCAGATTGCCACATATACTTTGGTCCGGCGAAAATGTCGGGGGCTCTATTCGGCCACGGATATGTTCAAAAGTCCGAATACTTTTAGGGTATACTTCGGCGTCCCCAATATTGCATTATATGCATCAGCTCCAAGTCATGTCTTTGTTCCATAGATGGGTTGCCCGGCTCCTGTGATTACTACCTTACGTTCTGCTAGGTAGGCTAAGGTAGTAGAGGGAGAACTACTATGATTGTGTTTCTGGTTCGTCCGGTCAAACACCTCAGTAGAGAAAGCTAAAAAGTGATTGTCATGATGTGGCGAGAGCTGGTCGGTGATTCGGCGACTTACTACAAATCTTTCGTGATTTACTCTGTGTTATACGAAGGGCTGGTCTTCGCCCAGTCATGCGACAAAGGCATCCTAGTTCAAACGGCCGCATACGCACTAGGGGCTAGTACTTATCCCCAGCATCAAACTCCTATGGCTAAGTGAAAGCAATAAAGCCGCATAGTCTGATTGCCTGGTTCGCTGCGCAGACACCTCCTTTACGGACCTAGACGTTGGGTCAAGTGTGAGCACACGCTATATCGAACACTCCCGTAGCATCTACGTGGCGGCTACAGCATATGACTAGGAAACTTTCTGAATTGAAACGGGCGCACAGGAGGAAGATAATTCTACATAAAGGCATAAATATATTACAAACCTTGGTTCATAAAACAAAGTTTCAACATCCCTGATACATTCACTCAAACATAGTATCCTTTGAGCATTGGCCCTCTACTATTCAGGCACCAGCTAGGACGTCTTCGAAGTACCTCTCCGGCTTGTGGTGGTCCTTGCCTTCGGGTGGGCCTGCGGTTGTCACGTCGGTGGCCTTCATCTTTTCCCAGTGCATCTTGACATGGGCAAAGGCTATCCGCGCACCCTCTATGCACGCCGAGCGCTTCAGAGCTTCAATTCGGGGCAGCGCATCGACGAGTCGCCTCACCAAGCCAAAGTAGCTGCTTGGAATGGGCTCGGCTGGCCAAAGCCGGACCATGACGTCCTTCATGGCCAAGCCGAACATCATGTGCAGCTCTGCCAGTTGCTTCATCTGGTTGTTTAACAACGTCTTGTGCTCCGGTGCCAGGAACTGAGACCAGAACAACTTCTCTGTCAAGTTCCCCTCCTGGGCTCGGAAGAACTGCACGGTGTCGGCGACACTCCTCGGTAGATCTGGAAAGGCATCTGGAGAACTCCATAGAAGAGTAAGCAAGACATATCCTTTACCCGAAGATATACTCTGCAAAAGAAAGGGCTTACCAGCCACTATTTGTTCGGCCCACCGGATCTCTTCACGAGCACTTTGGGCCTCAGTCTGTGCCCCTTTTGACTCCTGGAGGGCCTTGGCGAGTTCGGCCACTTGGTCCATCGTCTTCTCCTCCCGGGCCTCGCACTTGACGATGGTGTCCTTCAGTTCTTGCTCCACTTCGGCCACCCTCTCCTCGTGTTGGCGGCGGGCGACCTGTTCGGTCTTCAGTTCCACAGCCGCTTTGTCAACGGCTGCTCTATTTGCCTTCGCCACCTCCCTGGCTTGGGCAAGGGCGCTCTTGAGGGTCTCGACCTCGGCCACGCCAATTGCAATCACAATCATAGCAGTAAATGAGTTCAACTTCCAATTTGCATATTACTTCAGATACATGATCAAACTCTTTAAAAATATACGCATACCTTGCGTCTCATCGAACCGCTTGTTAATGCGGTCGATTTCATCATCGGCCAACTTCAGTTTGCGATTAAGCTCGGAAACCTCGTCGGCCTGGGCGGTTGCCGCCAACAGGGAAGACTATCATACATAGAAAAGTATGTCACCTCTTCCGAAAATGTTGTGATCCTATGTCCGGCTTTTTCAGCACCGGACAGAGACTTAGGGGATACTATTTGTATACATGTATATTTCCTTCATATGACAAAGCGTCTAGAGCATTACGTCGCATACATCGAAGCCTTTAATAGTCTTGTGAAGGCTTCGTTCAACCCACTCTTGGCAGACTGAACCTTCTCTACCACCGCACCCATCAGGGTGCGGTGCTCCGCCATGATGGAAGCACGTCGCAGTGCTTCCGCCAAAGTATTTGGCGCCTCCGGATTAGTGGAGGCCACCGCTGGAGCTGATGCTCTCCCCTCCTCCAAAGGGGTTGCTCGCCTGATTCTGGAGCCACGTTGGTCTCTGGAACAATGTCCAGCTGGGGGCCGGCCTGGTCAGGGCCCCCGCCGTCGTTCTTCATGGGGGTCACACCTCCCATGTCTTCGGCGGCCGAGGTATTACCCTCGGGCGCCATCTCGCCAGCCTCAGCCACCTCTGCGCGGCCTGGAGAGGACCTTCGGGACAACACCTCGGTGTCATTCGCGATGATCGGCGAAGGGTCTCACAGAGGCGTCTCGCTCTCTGCCATCTCTGGTGGTAGAGAACTCCCCTCAAATAGTGAAGGGTTGGGGAGGTCACGAGTAGGGCTGAAAGATACACAGTATGATATGCTATATTATAAAGACATAGTGGACCAAAGACATATAATAGATCTTGGGGCACTTACGATTTGGCCAGGGGCTTCACCCTGGGAAGCCTCTCGAGGATGGGTTCGGCCTCTGAATCTAAACCATCCAAGAGGGCCATCTTCCCTCTCTTGGGTACCTCCTCCTTCGGGTATGTGGAGGATGCCCTCTTCTTCTTCCTCCCCTTAAGAGGGTAGTCACTTTCCGCCTCCTCTTCGTCTTCGTCTCCCTCGTGGGAGGAGGGGATTTCGGTCTCTCTGAACACTACGTCCGAAGTACCCTTGTGGCGGAGGCCACCTTTGGCCTCATTGCTCTTCTTCTTGGCCTCCTTCTCCGGTGCCTGATAAGGCGTCGAGACCAGCATCTCCAGCAGCTGGGGTGTGGCTGGATCTTCAGGCAGCGATGCTGGACACTTGATCCGCTCTAACTTTGCTATCCAGCCCTCTACGAGAGACAGAAACTCATTATGTCTGAAAACTTATTGATCGAATATATATTCAGAAATAACACACTTACCTTGTGGACGGATTCTCGCTGTCAAGACAGATGTCTTCGGTCTTCTTCGGCCACGCTTTCTGGTCCTTGAAGAGAAGCTTCCAGATATCTTGGTGCGTTGTGCCGAAGAAGTGCTTCAGGGTCCGAGGATCTTCCGAATTAAACTCCCACATGTGGGAGGGCTGGAGTTGGTAGGGAAGAATCCGGCGGAAGACCATCACCTGAATCACATTAGCGAGACTGTTGTCCTTGCTTATCGTGTTTGAGATGTTGTTTTGTAGAATCAACACTTCCGCCGTGGATCCCCAGTCCATAACCTGGGTGGTCCATGATCTAAGCCGCATAGGGGCTCCGGATCTGAACTCAGGAGTGGCCGCCCACTTGGCGTTGCGGTGTTCGGTGATGTAGAACCACTCCTACTGCCACACCTTGACGGTCTCCACGAAGGCCCCTTTAGGCCAAACGGTGTTGGGAAGCTTGCTCACCATGGCGTCGCCGCAGTCCGCATGCTGCCCGTCGACCACCGTCGGCTTCACATTGAAAACTTTTAGCCATAGGCCAAAGTGTGGGGGGATGCGGAGTAGCGCCTCAGACACGACGATGAACACCGAGATGTGGAGGAATGAATTTGGGGCTAGATCATGGAAATCTAGCCCGTAGTAGAACATGAGGCCACGGATGAAGGGGTGGATAGGAAACCCTAGCCCGCGGAGAAAGAGGGGGATGAATACCACCCTTTCGCCGGGCTCCGTAGTGGGGATGACTTGATCCTTGGCGGGGAGCCTGTGTGCGATGTCCGCAGACAGATATCCCGCCTCCCAGAGCCCCTTGACGTCCGTCTCTATGATGGAGGAGGCCTCCCACTTGCCCTTCGAACCTGATCCAGACATGGCTGGAGAGGTTGGCGGCAGTGGGAAAGATTGAAGTTTGGGTGCTGGAGCTCGACGATGGGAAAGAAAGAGAAGGAAGAAGGCGTGGGAAGGAAGAGGAATCTTTATCCTCTTATATATGAAGTGAATATCAAACGCCCCCCTCAAGCCTTAAAACTCGCCTGTTCCCTAGGGGTCGTGCGAATGGCATGGTTGGATTACCCAAAACCATAGATGAGGATCCCACGATAAGCGGACACGATCTCTATTTTAACAAGATGTGTCAATAGAGGTTATGCCTCGAAACGCGAAACGGTTGGCGAAAAATGGTTCAAAATGTTAAGAGTCCAGATGTGACGTTTCACCTAAAAGTTGTTAGTTGAGAAATATTATTTTGATTAAATATCTTGCCTTCATGGCTAAGGGTTGAGACTATTATATAGAGCCGGAAATAGTTCTTTTGTTCAGAAGACTGCTTTGAAGTACTCAGGAGGAGGAACCCGCCCTACAATGCCGAAGATAACCCGTGTGTTGAATATATCGTCATTCGAGACTGGTTCAGGGGCTACTGAGTGAGTCTTGGATTAGGGGGTCCTCAGGTGTCCGGGTTGTGTGATATGGGCTGGACTGATGGGCCGTGAAGATACAAGGCAGAAGACCTTCCCCCGTGTCCGGATAGGACTCTCCTATGCGTGGATGGCAAGATTGGTGTTCGAATATGTAATTTCCTTCCTCTACAAACCGACTCTGTACAACCCTAGGCCCCTCTGGTGTGTGTATAAACCGGAGGGTTTAATCCATAGAGGCTATCAGAAATCATATTGGCTAGACAAGAAGGGGTTAGCCATTACGATCTTGAGGTAGATCAACTCGTGTAAGCCCTATATTCATCAAAGATAATCAAGCATGACGTAGGGTTTTACCTCCATTAAGAGGGACCGAACCTGGGTAAACATCGTGTCCCCTTTGTCCCTTGTTACCTTCAATCCTCAGACGCACAGTTCGGGACCCCTACCCGAGATCGGCTCGTTTCGACACCGACAAAGGCACCCATGGATACGGTTAGCCATGGAATGTGAAAGTATGGTGAAAAAGGAATAAACTTTAATTTATGTTGGGAACCGCCTATGTAATATCTAGCATGGAAAGTGTTGGGAACTCTAAGCCGTTTTTCTTGGTGGGAAAAGTATGTCTCTCAAAATGTTTTTATCTCTCAATTTTCGCTTTGAGCTCTGGCACCTCTACAAATCCCTACTTCCCTCTGCGAACGGCCTTTCTTTTACTTTATGCATTTTTTATTTTTGAATTTGAGTCTTCATCTTCTCTTATTAAACCACCAACTAGGAGGCACTATGATCGTACTTGAGCAATGGGTGTAGTTAATATGCGAGTGTGTTTCATAAATGAATCAACGATTGAGCATAATGGGCTAGCGATAACTTATTTTAGCGTTGATATTTTTAAAGACATGGTTGCGTGTTGATATGCTTGAGTATTTAAGTTATCATTTCAAAACTAGACTATTGCTTTCAACAATATAAAAGTACAAATGTTCATGCTATAAAAAAGAATATGAGATGACATGTTAGGCAACATTCCATATCGAAAATTCTGTTTTTATCATTTACCTACTCGGGAACGAGCAAGAATTAAGCTTGGGGATGCTGATACGTCTCCAACGTATCTACAATTTTTATTGTCCCATGCTATTATATTATCAATCTTGGATGTTTTATAGTCATTTTATATCATTTTTTGGTACTAACATATTGACATAGTGCCAAGTGCCAGTTGCTGTTTTTTGCAGGTTTTTACATCGTAGAAAATCAGTACCAAATGGAGTCCAAATGCCACGAAACTTTAGGAAGATTTTTTATGGACCAAAAGACACCCAATGGGTCAAGGCAGCGCCTGGGGGTGCTCCGAGGGGAGCACAACCCACCAGGGCGTGCCAGGAGGCCCAGGCGCGCCCTGGTGGGTTGTGCCCACCTCGGGTGTCCCCCGGACTGCCTCTTTTCTCTATAAATACCCCAATATTCCAGAAACCCTAGGGAAGTCGACAAAAATCAATTCCAGTAGCCGCAGAGTCCAGAACCACCAAATCTAATCTAGACACCATCACGGAGGGGTTCACCACTTCCATTGGTGCCTCTCTGATGATGCGTGAGTAGTTCTTTGTAGACCTTCGGCTCCGTAGTTAGTAGCTAGATGGCTTCCTCTCTCGTTTGATTCTCAATGCAATGGTCTCTTGGAGATCTATATGATGCAACTCTTTTGCGGTGTGTTTGTTGGGATCTGATGAAGTCTCTTTGATCTCTTATATGCATGATTGCTTATAGCATCGTATTTCTTCTCTGATATTTGGGTTTTGTTTGGCCAACTTGATCTATTTATCTTGCAATGGGAAGAGATGCTTTGTAGTGGGTTCGATCTTTCGGTGCTTGATACCAGTGATAGAAGGGGAACCGACACGTATGTATCGTTGCTACTAAGGATAAAACGATGGGGTCTATTTCTACAGAAATAGATCTTGTCTACATCATGTCATTGTTCTTATTGCATTACTCCGTTTCTCCATGAACTTAATACACTATATGCATGCTGAATAGCAGTCGATGTGTGGAGTAATAGTAGTAGATGCAGGCAGGAGTTGGTCTACTAATCTTGGACGTGATGCCTATAGAATGATCATTGCTTGGATATCATCATGATTATTTGAAGTTCTATCAATTGCCAACAGGAATTTTTTTACCCATTGTTTGCTATTTTTCTCGGTAGAAGCCACTAGTGAAACCTAGGGCCCCCGGATCTCTTTCTCATATTATTTTCCTTTGCGATCTATTTTCCTTTGCTTTTATTTTCAGATCTATTAAACCAAAAATACAAAAATACCTTGCTGCAATTTATTCTTATTTATTTTATTTGGAGTTCGATCTATCAATCTACTACAATTTATTCACGTCCGTTTGCCATTTTCTGGTGCCGTTACCTGAAAGAGATTGACAACCCCTTTAATACGTCGGGTTGCGAGTATTTGTTATTTGTGTGCAAGTGTCGTTTACGTATTGTTGCTTGGTTCTCCTACTGGTTTGATAACCTTGGCTTCATCACTGAGGAAAATACCTACCATCGTTGTGTTGCATCATCCCTTCCTTTTTGGAGAAATACTAATGTAGCGTCAAGACACGTCACTCCACCATCGCCGAATCCGAACCACGCAGCATCCCTATGAGCAGAGACTATAGAGATCTCCCTAGTGACATCCTCGACCTCTGTTGTTCGCGTATGGATATGTTGAGCATCGTGCGGCTGGCTGCATGCTCAAGGGACATACGCATGGCCATCGTCAAAGTGAGGCCTGAGCTTCTCAAGACACCCTGCTTGCTACTATCTGCTCTTGTGAGATGCGCTCACCATGATACGGAGGCGTACATCATGCCCCTCGACTTGGATATGACCTCCATCAACCGAAACTTCTTCACAGGTATGTAGTGGGTCGCCTTACATCATGCCCCTCAACTTCGACCCGATCACCATTACCCGAAACTTCTTGGCAGGTATTTATTTAGTCGGCATGAACTCCCACTGGATGGCTGGCGTGAAAGAATGCTAGAACGAGTTGGTGGTCATGAACTTCCACACCTCATGAGAATACCCTTCCTCCCTTGCATCATACAGGGTTTTACCATCGTGGCTAAAGTCATCTAATTACTACGTCAGTTGGACAAACCTTGTTTTGCAGAAGACTGTAATCTGCCAAGTGCCCACACGATCTGCGAATTACACAGACTGCAAGCTAATTGCCTTGTTCGACCGCAGACTCGCATATCTTTCCACCAGTGCCTTCTTTAGGTGGAGACAACTCACCTCACAGTCGATCGTCAAAGATGATACACACTTCTGTGATGCTATCGAATTCAATGGCATCATCTATGCGATCGACAAAGTAGATGGAACCACGTATTGCTGGGACGGCGCGTGTAAGTTGTTTTCCTCTGATTTTAATGATAACTCCATGACATTGTTTAAACTTTTGTGATGATTGGCATATCCCTGCTGCAGCAGAATTTGAGTAGAACAATGGTAGTGTACTAGAGATGTTGTAAGTCAGTTATATTTGGAACTAGTTAAATCATGTGATTGTGACCATGTCATTATAGTCAATTTGTACCCTTTATAATCAAACGGTTAGGAAGATATGAATATTCTCCTAGCATTATAGTAATTTATATACTACTAAATATGAGCGTGTATCAATAGCCATGTTAGTTTCCTCATTTTCATGATGTAAAAGCATCCATAACACTATTGGTTTCATCTAACCATACATTAGGGAAGTAAACGTGCATATGGTTCTATATTTGGAAGTATTGAAATCCTATCATGCTTATCATGTCTACATAGCTATATTCGCCCTTCCGCAATCAATGGCTAGAATGATATCCTCAAAAGAATTTCGCACACAGAACATGAGTATATAGCAACAATGCATGGTGTGTTAGTTTCCTCTGAACAATTTATTTGTGAGGACACAACATGACTACATAACATGCATGGCATGGTAGTTTCCTATGAAGAATCAATTGCCAGATAAGATGAGTATAACCATGCATGGCACTGTTATATTTTTGACCCAGTATACATTTTCCTGTATTTTCCTATTAGTTCCAACTGGGACAGATCAACGTTGTTTCTTACATTATCCTACTCATACTCTGAACAATCCTGATCTTACATTAACAATGTTGTCCTTTTTGTCTCCTATTTGATATGATGCAGTGTCCCTACAGTTATTTCCCTTTGTAATCACACCACACCTTTGCCGAAAACATTGAATCACAACTGGTTGCTCGCTCAATCAAACGACGACGAAAGACTGGTGACCATTCGCACACATGAGCCAGCGAAGTTATATTGCAAAAACTCAACTGTGTACAAGAAGCGTGAAATACGTGAGTATCGGAGATTGGTTGTTACGTCTAAGGGCAGGATACCAACTTGTTGGGACCTTCAGGATTTTTGAATTTGAGGCAGGTAAAGAGCCTTGGTTCACACTCTCTGTTTCTCGGACTCAATTATCCGATTAACCATGAGATCACCCTTGGAAAGGTTCATAATGGATAAGAGCTTGTGTTTGCTAGGGAAAATTGTGTCTACATGGTGAACCCTGGGACTTCGGGATCATATGCCCCTGATTGTCAACGATACAGCCTATAGGCAAAATAAGGTGATAATGAGGAAGGTGTTTGTATTGACTTTGATCCTTGGATGTCTCAACTCCGACTGTCAGTGATGTGGTTCAAGCCTTCAAGTTGATACGTAATTGGGTTGTTGTGTTAAAAGGGTGGAATCCTTGTGTCTCTGAATCACTGGTGGCTGAAGAGAGGCTGCAAATTATGATGGTGTTGGATCATCCCTCTTCGAATGACTTGTTGTCATTGTTGTTGGTTCTGGATGGGTAGTGTTGTCATTTGTTATGCAGACTCCTTGTAATTTGGTCATCCTCGTATATGTCACTCTTACTTTGTAATAGTTGGCTCTCTTTAGAATGTCATTCTCATCTGGATCACGAGAATCTGAGCACTGCACATGGGTGCATTTTCATGGTGTAGCAAGACTTGTTATGAACTTCATGTCTCACTGTTTATGTTAGTAGTAGTCACTAGTAAGTGTTTGCATGTTGTATATGTTGTTGTTTCGAACTGTTTATTGTTTTAAACTGCTAATGGGCTAAATGAGGGCATCACCATTCTCCAGTGTTCAGTGTATATATCTTTTTTTTCAATTTATAATTTGAGCTCAGGGAATTTTCGATCATGTACACTTGTTTGGGGCTTTGGGCGTATGTGAGGTGTCGTTGAATATGGATCGAGTAGTAACGCAATGCCAAATGGGCCAATTATAAGAACTCTGAGGCTAGATGCTCAAAAAACAAAGAAAAATGACTCTTATGCTGACATGTGGGCGTCACCGGTGCTTTCGTGAGCTTGCATGGCGAGAGCTTATTGGCGCGTGTTTGAAATTGATGCTACCTTTTCATCCGCAATCACCTATCCCTCCCCCACCTCTGGAATCTCAATTCATACACCAGATCCCCCAAATCCCCCTCTACTCCCTGTAGCCAAGTGCACTTTCAGGTTGCTGGTTAATGCGGATCTCCAAGCCAGAGATCCTGAGGTCCGTCCAGCCTTCGGTCGCTGATACGTCTCCAACGTATCTATAATTTTTGATTGTTCCATGCTATATTATATCTTGTTTTGGAAATAATTGGGCTTTATTATACACTTTTATATTATTTTTGGGACTAACCTATTAACCAGAGGCCCAGCCCAGAATTTCTGTTTTTGCCTATTTCAGAGTTTCGAAGAAAAAGAATATCAAATGGAGTCCAAACGGAATGAAACCTTCGGGAACGTGATTTTCGGAACGAACATGATCTAGAGGACTTGGACCCTACATCAAGAAAGCAACCAGGAGGGCACGAGGTAGGGGGCGCGCCTACCCACCCCCCCAGGCGCGCCCTCCACCCTCATGGGGACCACGTTGCTCCACCGACGTACTTCTTCCTCCTATATATACCTACGTACCCCCAAACTACCAGATACGGAGCAAAAACCCTAATTCCACCGCTGTAACTTTCTGTATCCGTGAGATCCCATCTTGGGGCATTTTCCGGAGCTCCGCCGGAGGGGGCATCGATCATGGAGGGCTTCTACATCAACACCATAGCCTCTCCGATGAAGTGTGAGTAGTTTACTTCAGACCTTCGGGTCCATAGTTATTAGCTAGATGGCTTGTTCTCTCTTTTTGGACCTCAATACAAAGTTCTCCCCCTCTCTTATGGAGATCCATCGATGTAATCTTCTTTTGCGGTGTGTTTGTTGAGACCCATAAATTGTGGGTTTATGATCAAGTTTATCTATGAACAATATTTGAATGTTCTCTGAATTCTTTTATGTATGATTGGTTATCTTTTCAAGTCTCTTCGAATTATCAGTTTGGTTAGGCCTACTAGATTGATCTTTCTTGCAATGGGAGAAGTGCTTAGCTTTGGGTTCAATCTTGCGATGTCCTTTCCCAGTGACAGTAGAGGCAGCAAGGCACGTATTGTATTGTTTCCATCGAGGATAACAAGATGGGGTTTATTTCATATTGCATGAGTTTATCCCTCTACATCATGTCATCTTGCTTAAAGCGTTATTTGTTCTTTTGAACTTAATACTCTTGATGCATGCTGGATAGCGGTCGATGTGTGGAGTAATAGTAGTAGATGTGGGTAGGAGTCGGTCTACTTGTCTCGGACGTGATGCCTATATACATGATCATACCTAGATATTCTCATAACTATGCTCAATTATGTCAATTGCTCAATAGTAATTTGTTTATCCACTGTAATACTTATGCTCTCGAGAGAAGCCACTAGTGAAACCTATGGCCCCCGGGTCTATTCTCCATCATATTAATCTTCCATCAACAAGCTATTGCCTTTTCCATTTATTTTGCTTTCTTTACTTTGCATATTTATCATAAAAATACCAAAAATATTATCTTATCATATCTATCAGATCTCACTTTCGTAAGTGACCGTGATGGGATTGACAACCCCTTTATTGTGTTGGTTGTGAGGATTTTATTTGTTTCTGTAGGTGTGAGGGATTCGTGCGTGGCCTCCTACTAGATTGATACCTTGGTTCTCAAAAACATAGGGAAATACTTATGCTGCTTTGCTGCATCACCCTTTCCTCTTCAAGGGAAAACCAATGCAGTGCTCAAGAGGTAGCAGGCACTGCGTGCTGTCACTCAAAAGTGGCATGGCGCCACTTGATGACCAGTTTGCAGGCAAAGTGATGATGGTAACCATCAACAGCGACCGCCCTCCCGTCTTGCCGGATGACCTTGTCAAAGGTCTTGGAATTGTGCATGGGATCCAAATAAGTGACTTGCTCGTCGAAGACTGTCCGCCACCGGCTGATTTCTTCGTCAGAGGTTCCAAACAACTTTCGACTGCAGTCTGTGTTCGAATCTTCCCGGTGTTTGTTCTGCGATGTTGCGCTGGTGAGCTTTGATCGACGGCACCCAGGACGGGGCTTGGTGCCCTCTGAGCTTGAGTTTTTAACAAAGCTTACCTTCCACAGCATGCCTCGACAGGCTTGGAACAGCGAGTCCATGAATTAGCTTATCAGTGACCTAGGAGGTGAGCTTGGAAGTATGTTTATTCCTCCAGATAGCTGGCTCTGGCGGTTATGGCATGGATGAAGAAGCCGCCCACCATACTGAAGGTGATTGGTGTTGATATACTGGTGCAAGAACCGGGAATGTACTATTCATCGCCACCAGGGGCGCCACGAGCCATGTTAATAAAGTACCTATATCGAGTCTTTGTGCATGTCAAAGAAGTGGTCAATCCATCAACCAAAGTCCTGTAGTCGGCGCTGGTGATAGGGTCCGATGACGACGTCCATTATAGGAGTCAACGTCATACTTTCCCCGTGTTGCTCGAAACGATGGATGGCACAAGAACTACAAAAAAAGACACATCCGTGACATTTTGGGCCGAACAGAAAAATTTTCTGTCATACATATGACACTTCTATGACGATAATTGTGACAAAACCCGGTATCATCATAGATGTGGCAGGCTCCTACTTCTATGACAAAAAATCATGACAGAAAATGGGCTTTTCGTCCTGCGCGGGCCGGAGACGCAGCTGCATGACATTCTTTGGGCCGTCCATGACAGAAAAAACCATTGTAGAAGCGAGGGGGAGGAAAATTTCGGGGAGTTCCCGGTTATGGTGGGAGGTCGGGGGCCGAGCGATGCGCGTTTCTCTCGTACACGTACGCACGTGTGTGCGAGGCGTTGGCTCTAACTATACCCGAGCGAGGCGTTGGGCTCTAACTGAACCCGAGCGATTGCACTGCAGGCTACGCGTTACTGAACCAGAGCGATCGATCGATGGCTGTTAACTGAACCCGATCGAGCGATTCCTTCGCTACTGCTTCTAACTGAAGCCGGTCGATTTGATGAATAGTGAGCGGTGGCGTTGCCTCTGGATGAACAGGACCCCGTGGTGTGGTGGAGGGCTGGATGAACAGTAGACGGTGGAGGGGTGCCCGTGGAGGGGTGGTTGAACAGGACCCCGTGGTGTGGAGGGCTAGATGAACAGTAGACGATGGAGGGGTGCCCATGGAGGGGTGGTTGAACAGTAGTCGGTGGAGTAGCGCGTGGTGGAGGTTGGATGAACAGGAGCCCGTGGAGGCTGGAGGAGGTCGACGGTAGCCTGTGGAGGCTGGAGGAGGTTGACGGTGGAGATGAATAGTATCCCGTGGAGTCCCGTTTTGTGGTACGCCACACCCCTCCCGATGAACAGGACCCCCGTTTCGACCGTAGCGCTCCAACACAAGTCCGTTTCGTCTGTTTTGCGGTATGACACACCCCTCCCAATCAACAGGACCCCCGTTTCGACCGTAGGAGGTCCGTATTGCGGTACGCCACACCCCTCTCGATCAACATGACCCCCGTTTCGACCGTAGGAGGTCCGTTTCGTCCGTTTTGCGGTACGCCACACCCCTCCCGATCAACAGGACCCTGTTTCGACCGTAGGAGGTCCGTTTCCACCATTTTGCGGTACGCCACACCCCTCCCGATCAACAGGACCCCGTTCCAAACATAGGAGGTCCGTTTCCTCCGTTTTGCGGTACGCCAGGCCTCGTTTCCATCCCATGTTCCGTCCAAGCCCTCCCGATGAACACAACCATGCATTCCGTTCCGACCCAGCCGGTTGGCTCCCGATGAACATGACGCATTCCGTTGCCTCCCCATGAACACGACGCATTCTGTTGTCCCCCCATGAACACGACGCATTCCGTTGCCTCCCCATGAATATGACGATGACGTTGTTTCTCTGTTCCGACCCAGCCATGTACACGAGCCCTGGCCGTACGTATGCGCGAGTAGGCGTTCGAGACCCCGCCCGTATGTACACATACGTAGCCGTATTTTCTTTCTTGCACCCTGGCCTTTGTACGTACGTGTACATGCTACTTGTGCGCCTCTACTACGACACGTGCGCGCCTCTACATCCACCAGTATATATGTACGTACACGTTCGCGGCCAGAATGACAACGCTACGTACGCTTCGACCAGGTGGGTCCTGACCGTCCGACACTTCCTTTCATGCAAAGATGTAGCTGGTGGGTCCCAGCAGTCAGGGGGAAATGTTTTTTCGCGAAATACAATGGCCCATCCAGTGGGTCCCCGCTGTCAGGTGGAGGAATAATTATTTTGCACGTAATAAGGAGGCACTTCCTTGCTGTGGCCGTGGACCCAGTTGTTAGCCTCTCCACCTACAGTCCATGTCCGATGGAAGTCGTTCCTTGACCATGTTGACCACGCCATGCCGAGAGCATCAGGGCGATGGACGACGGCGAGGCCTAGGAAGGGGACGACGCGGAGCCGGGGAAGACGCGGCAGTGGATGCCCACGCGTAGAGGAGTATGAGGGTTCACTGGTTTGCTGCGGTATGAGGCTGCCGTCGCCGCAGAATAACAGGGGTGTGGGTGAGTAGAGGGATGGCCTGGCCAGCGGTGGGATTAGTAGGGGGCGGTGAGGCCTCCGGCGCATCGCAGCCGGCCGCGGGACGAGGCACGACCGGCGCTGGTTTGGGCGGCTGGAGCAAGAAGACCAGAGGTTGAAGAAGCACTACGGCCGTTGGATTGACATCGTACGGTCACTGGAGCTAGAATCGTGCATATGGACTAAGTTGACAAAGCCCCCCGTCCCCGTCAACTTAGAAGGCCCACAAGTTAGCCTGCTACTATACTGGGTCCCAGCTAACAGGGGGAGTATTCATTTTTTTGTGTGTAATAAGAAGGCACTTCCTTGCGTGCGAAGATATAGCTAGTGGGTCCGAGCTGTCAGCGGCGGTAACGTTTTTTCATGAAATACAGAGGCCCTTTCGGTGGGTCCCTGATGTCAGGTGGAGGAATCATTATTTTGCGCGTAATAAGGAGGCATTTCCTTGCATGCGGCCGTGGACCCAGATGTCGGCCTCTCCACGTACAATCCACTTCAGATGCATGTCGGTTGTTGACCATGTTGACCAGGCTGCGCCGAGAGCACCAGGGCAGTGGACGACGGCGAGGCCTAGGAAGGGAACGACACGGAGGCAGGGAAGACTCGCAGTTGTTTCCCACATGGAGGGGAGTACGACTGTACGATGGTTTTCTGGTTCGTCTGCCATCGCCGGAGAATAACAGCAGGTGTGGGTGAGTAAAGGGATGGCTAGGCCAGCGATGGGAGTACGGTGGGGCGGTGAGGCCTGCGCGGCAGCAGAGCCGACCGCGGGGAGGAGGGAGCAGGCAGTCCCACCGGCGCTTGTTTGAGCGGCTGGAGCAGGAAGAGCAGAGATTGAAGAAGCACGACGGCCGTTGGATGGCCATCCAACAGTCACTGCTTGTGCGTCAACCTTTTTTACGAAAGCCTCAAATCTGTGGAAAACAGCATACAACCCATCTGCCATTATTTCTAATAATTTACAGCCCATTTGCTAATTATTAAGGTTTTTTTGGAGCCCATATTCTTTTTGTGAGCATTACAGCCCATATTGTGGCCACGGTTAAAAAATTATACAAAATTTTGCATATTTTGGTGCGGTCCGAACTATTTTTAATCCCGAAATTTCGACTCACATTCAAACTGATTTTAAAAATAAATGTATATCAATATAAAATCCAACAAATTCCCCACGCATAAAAATTAATGTAATTTCAAATCTCGAAATGAAAAAAAAGATATTTGAAACTAATTGCCGGTTTGATGTGTTTTAAAAATGTACAACCCATTTCTCATTACTGATGGGCCATTTTCTCGGCTAGCCGAATGAAAGCTCTCCTTGTCTTGAAAGATTTGCAGCCCAACAGGCCTGACAAAGCGACTTACTTGGAAAATCACAAAAAAATTGGGATGTGGTCGTGGACCCAGCTGTCAGCCTCTCCACGTACAGTACTCTTCCGATGGAACGTCGTTGACCACGTTGACCACGCCGCGCCGAGTGCACCAAGGCAGTGGACGACGGCGAGGCCTAGGAAAGGGACGACGAGGAGCCGGGGAAGATGCGGCAGTGGATGCCCACATGGAGAGGAGTACGAGGGTGAAGGAAATATGCCCTAGAGGCAATAATAAAGTTATTATTTATTTCCTTATAATCATGATAAATGTTTATTATTCATGCTAGAATTGTATTAACCGGAAACATAATACATGTGTGAATACATAGACAAACAAAGTGTCACTAGTATGCCTCTACTTGACTAGCTCGTTAATCAAAGATGGTTATGTTTCCTAACCATGAACAATGAGTTGTTATTTGATTAACGAGGTCACATCATTAGTTGAATGATCTGATTGACATGACCCATTCCATTAGCTTAGCACCCGATCGTTTAGTATGTTGCTATTGCTTTCTTCATGACTTATACATGTTCCTATAACTATGAGATTATGCAACTCCCGTTTACCGGAGGAACACTTTGGGTACTACCAAACGTCACAACGTAATTGGGTGATTATAAAGGAGTACTACAGGTGTCTCCAATGGTACATGTTGGGTTGGCGTATTTCAAGATTAGGTTTTGTCACTCCGATTGTCGGAGAGGTATCTCTGGGCCCTCTCGGTAATACACATCACATAAGCCTTGCAAGCATTACAACTAATATGTTAGTTGTGAAATGATGTATTACGAAACGAGTAAAGAGACTTGCCGGTAACGAGATTGAACTAGGTATTGGATACCGACGATCGAATCTCGGGCAAGTAACATACCGATGACAAAGGGAACAACGTATGTTGTTGTGCGGTCTGACCGATAAAGATCTTCGTAGAATATGTAGGAGCCAATATGGGCATCCAGGTCCCGCTATTGGTTATTGACCGAAGACGTGTCTCGGTCATGTCTACATTGTTCTCGAACCGTAGGGTCTGCACGCTTAATGTTACGATGACAGTTATTATGAGTTTATGCATTTTGATGTACCGAAGGTTGTTCGGAGTCCCGGATGTGATCACGGACATGACGAGGAGTCTCGAAATGGTCAAGACATAAAGATTGATATATTGGAAGCCTATGTTTGGACATCGGAAGTGTGCCGGGTGAAATCAGGATTTTACCGGATTACCGGGAGGTTACCGGAACCCCCCCCCCCCGGGAGTCATATGGGCCTTAGTGGGCCTTAGTGGAAAGGTGAAAGGGCTGCCCATAAGGGCTGCGTGCCTCCCCCCCCCTCCCCTAGTCCTATTAGGACTAGGAGAGGTGGCCGGCCACCCCTCTCCCTCTTTCCCCCTTGGGAGTCCTAGTTGGAATAGGATTGGGGGGGGGAGTCCTACTCCCGGTAGGAGTAGGACTCCTCCTGTGCCTCCATAGGGCTGGCCACACCCCTCCCCCTTGTTAGTGCTTGGGTTTTGTACGAGGGGGGGAGGTGCCTTAGCGAGGATGGAAGATTGGACGAGATTATGTGCGGACAAAGATGGAGAAGCAAATATGTGCTGCGGGAAGTGGACAGGTGATGATGACTATAGCATGCCGCTTGACTTACGAGACACATACCAGCAGCGTAGGGTCATGTCGATGCCAGACAACTTGCTTGAGTGATCACAGTACTGGTACTCCCTACAGTGGTATGCCCTAACTTGCTTGAGTAGAGTAGTAGAGTAGGACTCTGCTCTACTACTAGCATCGGAGGAGTAGTATATTCTAATCTAAAATAGTTACAAACTTCAATGCCCGAGCGTGGAACGACTACGAACCGTGCTCAAAGACCGTGTCTACGTGGTGTTTGGACATGGGCGACAACGTCAATGCCAACGGTGCTGCTCCCGTTGCACCGTATGTGTTTCTGTCCTTCCTGTTCGAAATCGTGGTAGAATTCATGATTTATTTTGTGCTTAGTCGGATTAAATCTTGTAGTAACTTGCTCATATATTCAACTGGCGCAACGTCCCCTACAACCACTCCCGTTTCATGGGCGGCCTGGTCGATGCCTCCAAGGAGCCCTTCGTCCACTGCTATGAGTGCCCGATGCCGTTTTGTGGCTCGCCGGCGGACATGGTGCATCACCTCATGGATGCGTGTAGCGATCACTGCTGGCCCTTGGCGGAGAACATCAAGTACGAGACGTGCTACCCGTTCACCATGCCGGAGTCGCTGGGGGATCACCGCCGCCTGCTTGTCTCGGAGGAGGATGGCAGCGTCTTCCTCTTGATCGTGGGCACCAGCGAGGCCCACGCAGGCTGCCGCCCCGTCTCTGTAATGTGCATCAAGGGCGATGCCGCTGACGCTGACACTGACACGAGGCCGATGTATGGGTGCGTGGTCAGTGTTACTACCCCTCCGGGTCGCGTGGGCGGCGACACCGGCCTCATCGAACGGACTTGGACTCTGGGGAGCTGGGACTATCCCGCCAATGTGGACTTGGAAAACCCATGGCATCCTTTACCCGCCGATGTGGTGCACGGGGACTCCAAGGAGGTTCACCTGGACATACGCATTATCAAGTTAAATGTTGATCATTAGTCTTCGCTCAATGTAATCCGCTGTCCAAGCATGTGGAGACTTCCATGCATGATCTTGCTCTATTGGAGTATCGCGCATGAATAAAAGTGTATCCGTTTATGGTTTAGTCTAGAATCTTCCATGTATGAATTTTTACTACAGTACTGGTGAAAGACTTATGATGAACCATTTCTTACATCTCCTCTGCCCGCTTGCAAGTCATCCTGATTTAATCCCTATGTCTAGGTGTATAAGGGCATGGTTAATATTACTTAATAGTATAGCCAACTGTTGACTATAAGAAAGTGCCATGACATCTGTAGCCAACATGTATAACAATCGATGTTCAAAAACTAATTCTTAAAGATCATTTCTCACAAAGCACAATAAATGTTATTTCTTCACATGTTTTGGATGCAGGTTGAACAGTTGAACGCTTTTGTTTGCAAAAGATATATTTTTATCTATTTCACCCGGATGTTCGTGAGCTCTAGAGATGAAATAATATCCGAAGAAACCTATCGATACCCGTTACACATGAGATGACCCCCACATCCTTTGTCAAAATAAACAACTCCCCAATCAATGCATTTCACTCTTCGGTGCAACGCATGGGCACCTGACTACTATAGATTAGTACGACCAAAAATTGAACTAACATTATATATAGTACGATAAATGTTGATGCATGTCACCTAGAATTATATCATTCAAAACTATGTTCAAATACGAATCCAATGATATAGTTTTTGTTGACATGCACTAACATTTTGTCAATTAAATCTTCAGTCAAATTCAATGGGGGACTAATAAACCACGTCCGATGTAGTACAAGTGTACAGGGCGGCGCTGCACGGGAGTCTCACCTCTCACCCCGCTCATGGCGCGGCAGTAAAGCCGTCATATCACAAAACCCAACCACTCCCAATAATAAGTGGCCTGGTAAAATAAACGGACAAGCAACCATCACACCCCTCCGTCTTTTTTCATTTCATCTCTCTACATTTACTTTCTCCGGTTCATCTCACACACTCGATCCCTAGCTACTACTCCTAGAGCCAGTTCTTTTGGCGGCTTCACCAGCTTTTCCCACAAGAATAGTCACAGTGGAGAGTAACAATAAGGTGCCTCACTCATTTATTTGGGCTTCTAAACTACTACTCCATCCTGGTTTATTCCTCACCATTGTAATTTGTGCTAAATTTTGACCAAAGATTTAACTGGTTTATTCCTCACCATTGTAATCCTTCCGTCTAGGTGTGTAAGTCATCTTACGAAAACCAAATAATCCCCAAACACTTAGGCATTAACTTCTACCTCATTTCTTGTTTCTTGACATATCAACCAATAAGAGATAAAGAGTGTGCATACTTTTAATGACTTGAGATATCAAACATGACATGCAGTGGTTAGTTCATTGCATGCAATACTATTAATTAGCAAATAAACATTAATGTTTCTCGTTTTCTCCTCCTCCTTGGTCACGGTGCACAGCCTAAGATGACTTACTCACCTAGACGGATGGAGTAGTGCATGTGACATGCACTAACATTTCATTAGTTAAATTTATGATCAAAATTTGACACAGATTACAATGGGGACCAATAAACCAGGACGGAGGTAGTAGTTATGGGATTACTAATCTAGAAGACTTAAAGAACTGGCCCTTGGTACTCCTACTAGTAGTAGTACTCAAGTTGGAATTCCAATTGCACGTCACAACTTGTTAGGCAAAAAATTCGATATAGGGTGTAGGAAGCGGTTTGGGAATTTGCATGCATTTCCAACCAGTGAGATACTCCATACAAAGTACGACAGAGAAATAACCACAGAGAAGGAAGCTAAAAGTAAACAATCAAATGAGCATTTTTGCATTTGTTTTGCATTGAATCGTTTCACAAGCTTGACTAGTGTTGTTTTTTCTACTTTTACAAAAACCGCATCGTAATGTTAAAACGTGCATTTGCACGTACTAAGTAATAGTAGTATTCCCTCCATCTAGGTGTATAAGTCTTCCCTCCTTCTTGGTCACGGTGCACAACCAAAGATGACTTATTGACCTGGACGGAGGGAGTAGCACAGTCTGCAAGCATATATCGAGAGAGACGTGTAGTGCGATAGTATATAGTAAAGTTTGTGCTATATGCACGTACTTGCAAAATGCATACGAATACACAAGGTTTCCAAACTTTCCCTTTTACATACATAATTAAGGATGCTAAAAAATCCTGAACGTTCGGGATTTATCATTTGCGTCCCAAAACTAATGAGATTGCCTTACGAAACAAAAATTATACTCCTCCTAAAAGCCACGGCGCTCGCAGGAGCGCTTGCGGCGAGCCATGAGTGCCCTGGTGCGCGGCCGTTTCCCAGCGCGCCGACACAACGCCTCTTCCTCAGCCTCACAACTCGCGAGGTGTTGATTGGCGGCTTGCTGGCGGGCGAGCGCAATCTCACCGGTGTGGTGATCCGGCACCAACAGGTACTCCTCCTCGCTGGAAGCGTGCACCCGGTCCACGTACCGCCAAGCGTAGATGAGGCGCTTGGGCCCGACTGCACTCAGGGCGTCGGCACGGGCTTCCTCTGCCACCCTCACGGCCCTCGCACGAGCCTTCTGCCAAAGAGCCAATTGCCTGACTCTCTCGGACGCGACATAGGCCTCCCAGGCTGCTTGTTCCGCGGTGCGCTTCTCTTCCTCGGCCATCTTCTCCGCCTCTATTTTGGCGCGCTCTGCTAGAGGCAAAGCCTCCCACAAGGCGTCATCCATTTCTTTCCAAAGCTCCTCAAGGCTGGGGGACTCGGCGAGCGGCGCGGCGTTCTCCTCGTAGCAGGGAGCCGACGTGTCCTCCGGCGCGCGTGCTGGCGAGATTGGGAACGCCGACGCGTCCACCTCGACGCGTCACGGTGAGGAGCAGAACGCCGACGCGTCCTCCTTGACTAGTGGCGGCGAGGAACGGAACGGCGACGCATCGCGTCACGGCGAGGAGTGGAACGCCGACGCGGCCTCCTCGACTAGTGGCGACAAGGAACGGAACGGCGACGCGTCGCGTAGCGGCGAGGAGTGGAACACCGACGTGTCCTCCTCGACTAGTGGCGGCGAGGAACAGAATGGCGACGCGTGACCGTCCGTGCGGTGCAGCGAGGGGCTCCTAGGCTTGGGAGGGGCGATGTCATGGTGGTCGACGTGAGAGGGAGGGGGAGGAGATAGCGATGAACGTGAACGTGAGGGGGAGGAGATAGCGATGTCGTGGGAGGCGCAATATTTATAGCGAGCAATGGCACACCAACGTAAGATATGGACTGAGCTGCACTGACTTAACTGCAGGTCCAGTAGCGTCACTAACATGTGGGCCAGACCCCTGTTGGGCCCATATGTCAGTGACCCAATGCACCTGCAGTTAAGTAACAGCTACGTGGGCATATTTGTTGGAGTAAATTACGGGGGAGTGAAGGGGTGGAAATATTGCTGGTTACAACAGATTGGACGAGCGTGGGGGGAGGAGAGTCGTGCATGCAGATTTTTTCACACGGGCTTCCTGCAGGTATGGGGAACAGTACATAATAAGTCATCTTGCATGCCGGTCTAGGTATAGTCTCAAGTCATTAAAAACATACATGTCGCACACATGTTCATATTTCAAGGTGCACTAAATTATTGCATGCGATGATTAAGGCTGGCCCTAATGGTGGTATCTTAGCTGGTATCATGCACACGGGAATAGCAAACATGCTGATGTGGCAAAGAATTAAAGAAGAGAGGGGGGCTAGAGTAACTAGTGTTCATGCATGCATTGGTAAACACATTTTTTGTGGTAGCGTCTCTTGCATCGGGGGACTATGACAGGTCTGCTATGCGTGACCTGAAGATGAAAGCGTTGAGCATCTCGAAGTTGATCAACAATCTTCAATTGTCAAAGATTAGCCGTTCGGCCAATAAGGTGGCACACTTAATCTCTAAGTATAGCTTTGACAATAGATTAGATGGTATTCTTGTAAATAGCGTACCGCCCTGTGTGGTGAATATTGTATCGAATGAGTGTACTGGTGTGGCTGGTTAATTAATATAAGGTGGTGTTCAAAAAATGTATAAATTTGGTCAAACACTTTGCAAACAGTTGACGGGAGTAAAAAGGACCAGAGGGAGTATCATGCATGCGGAGTAGGCAAAAAAATTGCTTGTCTAAAAAAAGGCAAAAAAATTGCTCATTTATAGCCGGTCGAAGTCTCAAAGGGCGCGACCGTGCGAGGGAGGCGAAGGTCATGGGAGGCGTGACGTTTGACGGAATTAAGTGAAGTTACATCCACGCGCCGGCATGGCGTGCGAACAGGCAGAAGCTATACCATCAGGCCTATGATATGGGTCTAATAGACATGACATCTAGTGGGTCCCGCATAGTTCTCGAGAACTCTTTGGGGGCTTGCAGCCGTTTATCCAACGGGAAAGCCAGCAACCCCGCGCCGTTCGCACGCCCTACTCGTCCCCGTCTTATACCTTACAACAGTTCGCTCCCAGTCGTCCCGTCCTTTCACATTAGTTCGCTCCCAGTTTTTTTGCGGGGTACAACAGTTCAACTTCTCCTAACCCTCCTCCAAAATCCATGGCCTCCCAAATCTCCATGGTCTCCGCTGAGTACCAGGTTAGAGCCATCACTGGCGATCAGTTCATCGCCATCTACACACATGGATCTGAGACAGTGAAAGCATGGCTTGCTCGTTTCCTACGCATGTTCAACAGTTCAACGGATTAGTGGGTCGCTAGGCTAGATGTTGAGTACACCACAGTCCTGGGATGAGAGAAGGATCTATAGGACGAAGAGAGGAAGAAGCCCGCCCTGATCCAGGTTTGCGTACATAACGTTTGCTTGGTCTACCACATATGCCATGCCGACGTTGAGTGCCAGGATTTTCAGAACTTCCTCAAGGACAAAAGAGTGAAATTCGTTACTATAGGCTTTAAGAACGACAGGGATGTCCTGCGTCGGATAGGTCTCGTTGTAGGCCAGCCCTTCGATCTCCAAAAGGAAAGCCTAACTCTCTCTCTCTGTGTCTCGTTAGGTTTGTCTCCTACTCTCTCGTCCCCATACATACAATCTTTCCCGCCCTATCTGCTCCATCTTCAAAAGCTCTCTCTGCACGTCTCTGCATGTTGAGATTTTAAAACCACGAGTGCGAACATGCAGAGGAGCAATGAAGACCAAACACGGGATATTCGGGACATCTTCAAGGAGCGTGCCAAGTTAAAGAGGAGCTGCACCAAACCTGTAAAACGAGCTTTGGTAAGTAACACCCTTTCAATTACTTTCGTGTAGCCTCGTGTTCTTTGATGTGTATATGTTGTAGTTTCTGTTTCTCTTAAGCATGGTGTTCTTCGATGTGTAATAAGAAGAGTCTTAATCATCCTAATGCTTTCGGTTTTAGCTTGTATATGTTGTAGTTTCTGTTTCTCTTAAGCGTGGTGTTCTTCGATGTGTAATCGTAGGAAGTGGGTATTCTCACCTTGTAGTCTGGTTTTTTTTCGTTTTGAATTCACTTCTCCGAGTTCTATTTATCTGGCTTCTACTAAATGGATCTAGGTTGCTTTGAGTATTGATCTAAAAAACAAGTAACCTCATGTCAGCATGCAGTTCCTGCGAGGAGGGAAGTATGGTCAACCTCGAGATCATGTTTCCAAAATGAGGCTGGATTACACACAAGGTGCCAGTTCTCTAATGATGCTGGATTAGACACAAGGTGCAAATTCCCAGATGATGCTGGATTACACACAAGCCACGTGGAGTCGTCAGCTGTTCGTGTCCTCATGGCATTAGTAAAGGCTGAAAGAAAGCGTGCAGAAGCCCTTGAGAATGTAGCTGAGTTCCTGAAGAAGCGAAAAGAGCAATCAGATGCTCTCTTCACCCAAGCCAAAGAAGAGATGGAAGAAGCCAGAAATAAGCTAGCAGAGGCAGAGCAGGCTAGGTGTCTCCTGCTATCTAAAACTGTCACTCTTTCGGCGGACGCTGCTCGGTTCTGCCATTGTTAGTGCTTGGGTTTTGTACGAGGGGGGGAGGTGCCTTAGCGAGGATGGAAGATTGGACGAGATTATGTGCGGACAAAGATGGAGAAGCAAATATGTGCTGCCGGAAGTGGACAGGTCATGATGACTATAGCATGTCGCTTGACTTACGAGACACATACCAGCAGCGTAGGGTCATGTCGATGCCAGACAACTTGCTTGAGTGATCACAGTACTGGTACTCCCTACAGTGGTATGCCCTAACTTGCTTGAGTAGAGTAGTAGAGTAGGACTCTGCTCTACTACTAGCATCGGAGGAGTAGTATATTCTAATCTAAAATAGTTACAAACTTCAATGCCCGAGCGTGGAACGACTACGAACCGTGCTCAAAGACCGTGTCTACGTGGTGTTTGGACATGGGCGACAACGTCAATGCCAACGGTGCTGCTCCCGTTGCACCGTATGTGTTTCTGTCCTTCCTGTTCGAAATCGTGGTAGAATTCATGATTTATTTTGTGCTTAGTTGGATTAAATCTTGTAGTAACTTGCTCATATATTCAACTGGCGCAACGTCCCCTACAACCACTCCCATTTCATGGGCGGCCTGGTCGATGCCTCCAAGGAGCCCTTCGTCCACTGCTATGAGTGCCCGATGCCGTTTTGTGGCTCGCCGGCGGACATGGTGCATCACCTCATGGATGCGTGTAGCGATCACTGCTGGCCCTTGGCGGAGAACATCAAGTACGAGACGTGCTACCCGTTCACCATGCCGGAGTCGCTGGGGGATCACCGCCGCCTGCTTGTCTCGGAGGAGGATGGCAGCGTCTTCCTCTTGATCGTGGGCACCAGCGAGGCCCACGCAGGCTGCCGCCCCGTCTCTGTAATGTGCATCAAGGGCGATGCCGCTGACGCTGGCACTGACACGAGGCCAATGTACGGGTGCGTGGTCAGTGTTACTACCCCTCCGGGTCGCGTGGGCGGCGACACCGGCCTCATCGAACGGACTTGGACTCTGGGGAGCTGGGACTATCCCGCCAATGTGGACTTGGAAAACCCATGGCATCCTTTAACCGCCGATGTGGTGCACGGGGACTCCAAGGAGGTTCACCTGGACATACGCATTATCAAGTTAAATGTTGATCATTAGTCTTCGCTCAATGTAATCCGCTGTCCAAGCATGTGGAGACTTCCATGCATGATCTTGCTCTATTGGAGTATCGCGCATGAATAAAAGTGTATCCGTTTATGGTTTAGTCTAGAATCTTCCATGTATGAATTTTTACTACAGTACTGGTGAAAGACTTATGATGAACCATTTCTTACATCTCCTCTGCCCGCTTGCAAGTCATCCTGATTTAATCCCTCTGTCTAGGTGTATAAGGGCATGGTTAATATTACTTAATAGTATAGCCAACTGTTGACTATAAGAAAGTGCCATGACATCTGTAGCCAACATGTATAACAATCGATGTTCAAAAACTAATTCTTAAAGATCATTTCTCACAAAGCACAATAAATGTTATTTCTTCACATGTTTTGGATGCAGGTTGAACAGTTGAACGCTTTTGTTTGCAAAAGATATATTTTTATCTATTTCACCCGGATGTTCGTGAGCTCTAGAGATGAAATAATATCCGAAGAAACCTATCGATACCCGTTACACATGAGATGACCCCCACATCCTTTGTCAAAATAAACAACTCCCCAATCAATGCATTTCACTCTTCGGTGCAACGCATGGGCACCTGACTACTATAGATTAGTACGACCAAAAATTGAACTAACATTATATATAGTACGATAAATGTTGATGCATGTCACCTAGAATTATATCATTCAAAACTATGTTCAAATACGAATCCAATGATATAGTTTTTGTTGACATGCACTAACATTTTGTCAATTAAATCTTCAGTCAAATTCAATGGGGGACTAATAAACCACGTCCGATGTAGTACAAGTGTACAGGGCGGCGCTGCACGGGAGTCTCACCTCTCACCCCGCTCATGGCGCGGCAGTAAAGCCGTCATATCACAAAACCCAACCACTCCCAATAATAAGTGGCCTGGTAAAATAAACGGACAAGCAACCATCACACCCCTCCGTCTTTTTTCATTTCATCTCTCTACATTTACTTTCTCCGGTTCATCTCACACGCTCGATCCCTAGCTACTACTCCTAGAGCCAGTTCTTTTGGCGGCTTCACCAGCTTTTCCCACAAGAATAGTCACAGTGGAGAGTAACAATAAGGTGCCTCACTCATTTATTTGGGCTTCTAAACTACTACTCCATCCTGGTTTATTCCTCACCATTGTAATTTGTGCTAAATTTTGACCAAAGATTTAACTGGTTTATTCCTCACCATTGTAATCCTTCTGTCTAGGTGTGTAAGTCATCTTACGAAAACCAAATAATCCCAAAACACTTAGGCGCGGTGCATTAACTTCTACCTCATTTCTTGTTTCTTGACATATCAACCAATAAGAGATAAAGAGTGTGCATACTTTTAATGACTTGAGATATCAAACACGACATGCAGTGGTTAGTTCATTGCATGCAATACTATTAATTAGCAAATAAACATTAATGTTTCTCGTTTTCTCCTCCTCCTTGGTCACGGTGCACAGCCTAAGATGACTTACTCACCTAGACGGATGGAGTAGTGCATGTGACATGCACTAACATTTCATTAGTTAAATTTATGATCAAAATTTGACACAGATTACAATGGGGACCAATAAACCAGGACGGAGGTAGTAGTTATGGGATTACTAATCTAGAAGACTTAAAGAACTGGCCCCTGGTACTCCTACTAGTAGTAGTACTCAAGTTGGAATTCCAATTGCACGTCACAACTTGTTAGGCAAAAAATTCGATATAGGGTGTAGGAAGCGGTTTGGGAATTTGCATGCATTTCCAACCAGTGAGATACTCCATACAAAGTACGACAGAGAAATAACCACAGAGAAGGAAGCTAAAAGTAAACAATCAAATGAGCATTTTTGCATTTGTTTTGCATTGAATCGTTTCACAAGCTTGACTAGTGTTGTTTTTTCTACTTTTACAAAAACCGCATCGTAATGTTAAAACGTGCATTTGCACGTACTAAGTAATAGTAGTATTCCCTCCATCTAGGTGTATAAGTCTTCCCTCCTTCTTGGTCACGGTGCACAACCAAAGATGACTTATTGACCTGGACGGAGGGAGTAGCACAGTCTGCAAGCATATATCGAGAGAGACGTGTAGTGCGATAGTATATAGTAAAGTTTGTGCTATATGCACGTACTTGCAAAATGCATACGAATACACAAGGTTTCCAAACTTTCCCTTTTACATACATAATTAAGGACGCTAAAAAATCCTGAACGTTCGGGATTTATCATTTGCATCCCAAAACTAATGAGATTGCCTTACGAAACAAAAATTATACTCCTCCTAAAAGCCACGGCGCTCGCAGGAGCGCTTGCGGCGAGCCACGAGTGCCCTGGTGCGCGGCCGTTTCCCAGCGCGCCGACACAACGCCTCTTCCTCAGCCTCACAACTCGCGAGGTGTTGATTGGCGGCTTGCTGGCGGGCGAGCGCGATCTCACCGGTGTGGTGATCCGGCGCCAACAGGTACTCCTCCTCGCTGGAAGCGTGCACCCGGTCCACGTATCGCCAAGCGTAGATGAGGCGCTTGGGCCCGACTGCACTCAGGGCGTCGGCAAGGGCGTCCTCTGCCACCCTCACGGCCCTCGCACGAGCCTTCTGCCAAAGAGCCAATTGCCTGACTCTCTCGGACGCGACATAGGCCTCCCAGGCTGCTTGTTCCGCGGTGCGCTTCTCTTCCTCGGCCATCTTCTCCGCCTCTATTTTGGCGCGCTCTGCTAGAGGCAAAGCCTCCCACAAGGCGTCATCCATTTCTTTCCAAAGCTCCTCAAGGCTGGGGGACTCGGCGAGCGGCGCGGCGTTCTCCTCGTAGCAGGGAGCCGACGTGTCCTCCGGCGCGCGTGCTGGCGAGATTGGGAACGCCGACGCGTCCACCTCGACGCGTCACGGTGAGGAGCAGAACGCCGACGCGTCCTCCTTGACTAGTGGCGGCGAGGAACGGAACGGCGACGCATCGCGTCACGGCGAGGAGTGGAACGCCGACGCGTCCTCCTCGACTAGTGGCAACAAGGAACGGAACGGCGATGCGTCGCGTAGCGGCGAGGAGTGGAACACCGACGTGTCCTCCTCGACTAGTGGCGGCGAGGAACAGAATGGCGACGCGTGACCGTCCGCGCGGTGCAGCGAGGGGCTCCTAGGCTTGGGAGGGGCGATGTCATGGTGGTCGACGTGAGAGGGAGGGGGAGGAGATAGCGATGAACGTGAACGTGAGGGGGAGGAGATAGCGATGTCGTGGGAGGCGCAATATTTATAGCGAGCAATGGCACACCAACGTAAGATATGGACTGAGCTGCACTGACTTAACTGCAGGTCCAGTAGCGTCACTAACATGTGGGCCAGACCCCTGTTGGGCCCATATGTCAGTGACCCAATGCACCTGCAGTTAAGTAACAGCTACGTGGGCATATTTGTTGGAGTAAATTACGGGGGAGTGAAGGGGTGGAAATATTGCTGGTTACAACAGATTGGACGAGCGTGGGGGGAGGAGAGTCGTGCATGCAGATTTTTTCACACGGGCTTCCTGCAGGTATGGGGAACAGTACATAATAAGTCATCTTGCATGCCGGTCTAGGTATAGTCTCAAGTCATTAAAAACATACATGTCGCACACATGTTCATATTTCAAGGTGCACTAAATTATTGCATGCGATGATTAAGGCTGGCCCTAATGGTGGTATCTTAGCTGGTATCATGCACATGGGAATAGCAAACATGCTGATGTGGCAAAGAATTAAAGAAGAGAGGGGGGCTAGAGTAACTAGTGTTCATGCATGCATTGGTAAACACATTTTTTGTGGTAGCGTCTCTTGCATCGGGGGACTATGACAGGTCTGCTATGCGTGACCTGAAGATGAAAGCGTTGAGCATCTCGAAGTTGATCAACAATCTTCAATTGTCAAAGATTAGCCGTTCGGCCAATAAGGTGGCACACTTAATCTCTAAGTATAGCTTTGACAATAGATTAGATGGTATTCTTGTAAATAGCGTACCGCCCTGTGTGGTGAATATTGTATCGAATGAGTGTACTGGTGTGGCTGGTTAATTAATATAAGGTGGTGTTCAAAAAATGTATAAATTTGGTCAAACACTTTGCAAACAGTTGACGGGAGTAAAAAGGACCAGAGGGAGTATCATGCATGCGGAGTAGGCAAAAAAATTGCTTGTCTAAAAAAAGGCAAAAAAATTGCTCATTTATAGCCGGTCGAAGTCTCAAAGGGCGCGACCGTGCGAGGGAGGCGAAGGTCATGGGAGGCGTGACGTTTGACGGAATTAAGTGAAGTTACATCCACGCGCCGGCATGGCGTGCGAACAGGCAGAAGCTATACCATCAGGCCTATGATATGGGTCTAATAGACATGACATCTAGTGGGTCCCGCATAGTTCTCGAGAACTCTTTGGGGGCTTGCAGCCGTTTATCCAACGGGAAAGCCAGCAACCCCGCGCCGTTCGCACGCCCTACTCGTCCCCGTCTTCTACCTTACAACAGTTCGCTCCCAGTCGTCCCGTCCTTTCACATTAGTTCGCTCCCAGTTTTTTTGCGGGGTACAACAGTTCAACTTCTCCTAACCCTCCTCCAAAATCCATGGCCTCCCAAATCTCCATGGTCTCCGCTGAGTACCAGGTTAGAGCCATCACTGGCGATCAGTTCATCGCCATCTACACACATGGATCTGAGACAGTGAAAGCATGGCTTGCTCGTTTCCTACGCATGTTCAACAGTTCAACGGATTAGTGGGTCGCTGGGCTAGATGTTGAGTACACCACAGTCCTGGGACGAGAGAAGGATCTATAGGACGAAGAGAGGAAGAAGCCCGCCCTGATCCAGGTTTGCGTACATAACGTTTGCTTGGTCTACCACATATGCCATGCCGACGTTGAGTGCCAGGATTTTCAGAACTTCCTCAAGGACAAAAGAGTGAAATTCGTTACTATAGGCTTTAAGAACGACAGGGATGTCCTGCGTCGGATAGGTCTCGTTGTAGGCCAGCCCTTCGATCTCCAAAAGGAAAGCCTAACTCTCTCTCTCTCTATGTCTCGTTAGGTTTGTCTCCTACTCTCTCGTCCCCATATACAATCTTTCCCGCCCTATCTGCTCCATCTTCAAAAGCTCTCTCTGCACGTCTCTGCATGTTGAGATTTTAAAACCACGAGTGCGAACATGCAGAGGAGCAATGAAGACCAAACACGGGATATTCGGGACATCTTCAAGGAGCGTGCCAAGTTAAAGAGGAGCTGCACCAAACCTGTAAAACGAGCTTTGGTAAGTAACACCCTTTCAATTACTTTCGTGTAGCCTCGTGTTCTTTGATGTGTATATGTTGTAGTTTCTGTTTCTCTTAAGCATGGTGTTCTTCGATGTGTAATAAGAAGAGTCTTAATCATCCTAATGCTTTCGGTTTTAGCTTGTATATGTTGTAGTTTCCGTTTCTCTTAAGCGTGGTGTTCTTCGATGTGTAATCGTAGGAAGTGGGTATTCTCACCTTGTAGTCTGGTTTTTTTTCGTTTTGAATTCACTTCTCCGAGTTCTATTTATCTGGCTTCTACTAAATGGATCTAGGTTGCTTTGAGTATTGATCTAAAAAACAAGTAACCTCATGTCAGCATGCAGTTCCTGCGAGGAGGGAAGTATGGTCAACCTCGAGATCATGTTTCCAAAATGAGGCTGGATTACACACAAGGTGCCAGTTCTCTAATGATGCTGGATTAGACACAAGGTGCAAATTCCCAGATGATGCTGGATTACACACAAGCCAGGTGGAGTCGTCAGCTGTTCGTGTCCTCATGGCATTAGTAAAGGCTGAAAGAAAGCGTGCAGAAGCCCTTGAGAATGTAGCTGAGTTCCTGAAGAAGCGAAAAGAGCAATCAGATGCTCTCTTCACCCAAGCCAAAGAAGAGATGGAAGAAGCCAGAAATAAGCTAGCAGAGGCAGAGCAGGCTAGGTGTCTCCTGCTATCTAAAACTGTTGTCAATACAAAATTTCCTTCATAATAGGTAGGTTCAAATGTTTATCCAGTTAGCATGCCTGTTGTGATGTCCGTGCATCTATTGATGCGGCACAAAATGTTTTTTTCGGGTCATGTAATAACAGCAATTACTTTCCAAACAATAACAGACGAAGCATTGGACATGGTATAGTTCATGCGCAAGCCCGACATTCCAAGTTCAACTTCCACATCAAACTCATGTTCACAGATATCTGCACATTCATACATAATGTCCACAGCCATGATTCACTTCAAAGCCAAAAAATGTGAGGAGAGTTATAAATAAAGAAAATCCTCTACTAGTTCCTGCTACCAGTGCAAGCACAACAAGTCAAGACCATGCATACATTAATTATATTTTAGTCATTTTTTGTGTTCTAAAATGCCTGCCGGCTTGCGGAAGGACGTGTTGCCGGCACAGGCGTGGATTCAATGAAGGCAGGCGGGGCAGTCTTAAGCTGGTTGCACGCGGCGAGGTGGCGTGCTCAGCCGGGCCTGCAGCGAGTGCGGCCCACTTGGCCGGCGCGCCAGTTCAATGCCTGCGCTATGAGAGGTCGCGTCTGTGTCAGAGCAATCACTCCCTCCAGTCCTTTTTTGTTTGGGTATAGCAAAATCTCGTTTTCCATTCACATTTTACAAGTAAAATTCATGGACAAACTTTGACCCAAAGTATGATGGGGACTAGTAAACCAGAATGGAGGTAGTAGTTTTTTAATCAAAGAAGGGTTTCCCCTTCCGATTTTCATTACTGAAAACCAGCATCTAAATCTAAACCATAGTATTTGCCCTAGAACTACCAGGTTCAACATCTCGCAACATAAACCCATACAACCTCCATCGCAAAAAAGACCATACAACCATACGCCAAGGAGGTACGTAGTACTATGAATTCCATTTTCGCTCCATACCAATCGTTCTAAAAACTACTTACTACTTATAAAGCGCCATTGAAAATCGGAACTCTTAACCCCGCTAAAAAACGATATTTTAAACGTGGCTACTCGATCTGTGGCAACTGGCGAGCCACCGCGCTCCAAGTCGTTCACCTGTGGTCCCGACCATCAACTCCTACGGATCAAATTATCATGCGAGCTGACTATTCCTACAAAGGTGCTCCACCACATACCCGGTACCCGCGAATGCAGCAATCGTGCACCTGGGGTTTTAGGGTTTATTTGTTAACGTCGCCTTTACGTAACACTCATGTGTGCGAGACAGCGAGAGGCCGACTACGTGTGTGCGCCTCTTCTGTTTGTATATGTACTCCACCATTTGTCTGGAGTCCAAAAAATTATAATAACTACTAGCAATGTGCCAATGTGTTGCCACACGATCAAAGTAGATTAATACATATTCACCGATATGATAGAAAAAAGTCTAGTTTTGAAATACGTATATCACTAAAAAAATATGTTATGTTTCACTCAAAATATATTCCTTTGGCGGTTTTGATGAGATAAGGGAGGAATGTTGTTGGTTTCAAGATTCAAGAAGTGGTATATGTCTAATTTCTACTCTTACTAGCAAGATGCCCGTGTGTTGCACGGAACATCAAGATCTTGTGGGAGAAAAGGATGAACGAGGGAAGGCCTTATCTGCAAATGTGGTGAAGAGTGCGGGTAAATTGCCATATTTTCCTTCTTATCTGTCATATATAGATCGGACGACCTACATTGCAGGATGGCAGGCCCACCATCATCACCAACTCTATTTTTTATCCCTACTCTTATAAAAAGCATTGTTGGTGATGATCGTGTGCCTGCCATCCTGCAATATAGGCCGTCCGATCTATATATGACAGATAGGAAGGAAACTATGGCAATTTTGCAAAAAGATACCCACACCCCTCTCCACATTTGCAAATAAGGCATTCCCTCGTCCATCCTTTTCCCCCACAAGATAAACTACTCATACAAATGCATCTTGATGTTCCGTGCAACGCATGGGCATCTTAATAGTTGTTGCAAAAAGCCCATGTGTGTGTGAGAGAGAGGGAGAGTGGAGGAGAACGGAGTGCATGTGTGACAAAGACACAAGGAGTGTGTGTGCGATAGGTATCAACTTAAAATGAGGTGATAGTGTGTGTGTGTGTGTGTGTGCATGATCGAGAGGGCGTGTCTCAAGAAGGGAAGAAAAATCTACATAGATACAAGGAGCGGGAGAGAGACATGTATGCGATGGTGGAAGCACGAGTGTGCGGGTGTATAAACCTATCTAGAGGCTAGCTAGTCGCTAAATGTTTGTGAGAGAAATACGAGTCGGGGTGCGAAAGCAAGAGTTTTGTGTGTGTGTAAGAGAGACGGTAGTCGGGAAGGGGAGTGGAAGCAGGAGTTGTGTGTGTCTGTGTGAGAGAGAGAGGAGACGGTAGTCAGGGTTGTCTGATCGGTAAACAAATGAATAATGTTAGTCTGGGATGGAGACGAAAAGGAGACCGCAACAAATGTTGTGTCTACAGGAGAGAGAGAGAGAGAGTAATTTTAGTTGTATGAGTCATATGTAGAGACATATAGGGTGTGTGAGAGAATCCCATAGAGAGAAAGACAAAGTGAAAGACGAGTGGAGACTATGTGTGTGGCGGTGAAAAAGAAAGCTTAGGTACCGAGTGATACCAGAGAACAGTAGAGACGTGAGAGATAATGAAAACCATGTGATGTATAATGATAGGGAGAGTGTAACAGTTCTCAAGGGAGACGTCGAGAGACCATGTTTGCGAGGATAGGAGAAACATGAAGTGAGCGTGCGGGTGAGCTGGAGAAAAGAGAGTGATAGCTACCTGAAGGAGCATGCACGCGAGAGAGATGGGCGTGAAAGGAGTGAACAAAAAAGGGATTTAAATATTTGAATTCGAGATGATGATACATGTAATCCATACTCGAACCAAAATTGATCTATCAAACATGCATACTCATATGAATTCATGCACATCTATGTTATTTAATATGTAGATATTACTGATCCATACATTTTAGTAGAACATAATTTGGTTAAAAAATTTCGAATTCAACCTTAAGATTTCGAGATAGTTGTATTTGTAAATCATATTATAAATATAAAGGAGCATAATTCTTTGTTGTGCTTTTGAAAGTATATATAAAAAATGATGTATATAGAATGTAATTCCAATTGAAAATGGATCCCTCCCGGAAAAAATAGAATACAAACGGGATTCGAATTGAGTTGGCACGGTAAACATGCACTCTGCAAAATTTGAACGAAGCAGGGAAAGTCGCAGTAACCGCCCAAAACCAAAATCTGCGAGATGGAAATCACTACTCCCTATCCCTGCCACGCAAAGCCTATCTGCTAGATTTCTATAGGTTTCGATAGGGGTAGGTTTGTAATTTCACCCAAACGTGACGTAACCGCCTCTCACCCAGATTCATACACGGTGGGTGCCAAAACATAGTGTGTCGGCCGAAATCGACTCCCTCCCCGATTCATATTCATACACGGTGGGCGCCAAAAACAAACTCTCGTCGGCAAATATTCGGTGTATTCGAGATTACCGTCCTACCGACTAATGTTGCTGTGATGTAGTAGAAATTTGAAACGGGGGCTAAGTTTGTAAATCTCCTCACATTTGAGACAAGCGCGCCCTGAATACATGGTTCCCCCTTCCTCTCTACCTCCCTTTTCCCCATTCGTACTCTATGGGCGCCAAAACACCCTCTCCACCCCACCCTCCTCTGTCGGCCGCCGTCCACCACCCCATCCACCGCCGTCCTCCTCCACCATGCCGGAGCTGATACCCCGCCGCCGCTGTCCATTACAAGAGATCGACCTCTCTCATCCACGGCTTCGGATCGGGATCCTTGTATCCCGTCCTCTCGCTTCATCCCCGCCGTCGTCCACCTTGCCGGCGCCGCTCCTTCGACCGTCTCATCCACCGCGCCCCGCCGCCACCATCTACCCTCCTAGATCTTCTTCCATGCCGCCGACAGCCATCGCTACCGCAGCACCGTCAAATTCTCAGCAGATGCATACACTGTGTCGCACCAGAGGCGGTACTCTTTCGTATCTCCTCAACTTATTTATCGCAGCAGGAAAATAGATCGCCACTGCTTTACTATGATTTCTTGTCCTGGTTGCGAAGTTGCCTTTGTCTAGTTTGCACCTTCAGATCCACCATGGCACGCTCAACACTATACTCCCAATGCTTATGCTTTTCCCCTTTTATATTCCACACTAATTAAATCACAGTAGACTAAATTTCAAAATTGGGTCAGCCGATTTTCAGAGCTCGCCGGAGTTCACCGGTGCGATCGAAGGGGCTCGGACGTGGGTTGGGGTTGGGGCGGGGGTGGGGGTGTGGGTGGCGGAGGAACACAGGCGGTGGGGGCCGGTGGTCCGGCCGGCGGCCCGTGCGGTGTTCTGTATGGGAAGAATCAGAGACGAGGAAGAAGAAGGGTTAGGAGACGTAGGATCTTCATCCAACTGCCTGAAATGGTAGAGAGGCAGCTGGGAGTTGCATTCTTAATGCACTCTCGTTCATCATGTGTGGGCACTGCGCAACCAACATTTTATTATCCAAAATCTGCTTGCTCTTCTTTACAATGTTCCTCTTCCCTTCTTCTTTAATATGTACACTCTCTGTTCCTAAATACAAGTCTTTGTATATATTCCACCATGGACTAAATATGGAGAAAAATGAGGGAATCTTCACTCTAAAATGTATCTGGATACATCTGTATGTGATCCATAGTGGAAATCTCTACCAAGACTTATATTTTGGAACGGAGGGAGTATGATAGTAGTACAGTATGTTCCTTGTACTGAAGATGAGCAGGGACATTTGCAGTGTAGAGGTCTATACGGTCGGTTGTGATGGACACTTTGAGCCTCTTTGGTTCGTAGGATCTTGTAAACATAGGAATAGGATTTGTAGTGGCCTGCCCACTTGAATCCTATAAGAATAGCAAGGAAATGCGGGGAGCTGTGTCGCCTTTGAGAGTTACACTGATATTAACAGTACCGCATCTTCACTTGAAGAGAGCTGGTATCCGAAGCCTTTCTAGCCGTACTGGCAATACTAGCACATATATTCCAGCAAGTTCTACTTTGCTGATTTTACTCTGATGCTTAAGGTTTTCCCGTTATATCTACACTATGATCTGTGTAGCTGCTTTGTGTCGCACTAGCAGCAGTCCACTCTTGAAGCTAAACACTGCAATGACTTACAAAATTAGCACCAAGGCATTGAGTGCCATTCTAGATGCAATGAAACTCATACGCTCCCCACCTGTTGATTCTTGTTCAGAATATGATCCTAATGACTATTCTAACCTCGAGGAGTCAAAGGCAGATGGCATGTCCTATTCACCCATCAAGGTGCCTATTCTAATTTGGCAATGTTTTATTGATTACGGGTATCTTGCATATGTTGTCTTGCATTTCTTCTACTTTGTTGCACCGCCATCTGCTTAGTTTACTCATCATATATGTCGAGATGCCATGCCCATCCATTATCAATACATATTCCATCTGTCATCATACCATGTTTTTCCACTCAAATGATGTTCTTATGCATTAGACATCAAAAAGGAAGAGGGTGATTGCCAAACCTGAAGGAGCACCAGCAAAGTCCTTGAAAAACGTGGTGGTGCCGGAGAAATCAGACAGCACCCCACTTATATTGGCTGTACAACCAGTGACACAAAACGTAGGACTGACTCCAGCAGACTGTACCCATACTTCACTGGCCACACCACTAGCCCCACCACATAGGACCTGCACTCCAGCAAAAGATATACCGATTTCATTTGCCATAGCACCAGCTGTACCACAGAAAAATCTCACTCCAGCAAAAAGTACAGCAAGTCCACCGGTCGAAGACCTATCCCAACTGCATAGACGGCCAATTCTTGCAGATTGGAACCCCGTTCAATTTATTCCCAGTTTAAAAGACAATGCTTTCAATGTTGTTAGGGACTACGTGCATATATTCCCATCATGGGAAGATTATTGTGAAGACAAACACCATTTTCACATCTTCCTGTCCAACTTACGTGTAAGTGCTATTATTCATGGTTATTATTTTCCTATTTTCTGCTGACTGAACACATCAATGATTTACATTACATTGTTGTAACTAGGCAAGGGTCAATTTGGATAGTCATGAAGAGCAAAGCTTGCTTGTGCTTTTCAAGGAAGCATTGCAGCAGTATCGGTGTTACCTGAGGAAATCACACTTTGATGGCAAGTCTATAAACGAATTTCCGGTGAAGTCTCGTGTGCTAAATTTAGAAGACATTGAATGGAAAAACCTTGTTATGAACTGGTCTCGTTCCCAGGATGAGGTACTGTCTATGAAATCACATGACAATTTGAACTTCTACTTTTCTGCATGTGCCTTACGGATCTTTTTTGCAGGAAATCTGCTCGAAGAAGAATTCCGGTTTGACAAGAATGACAGGATATCACAAATATGTTGTCCGCTGCTTTGCTCTTGTTAGTACCTGTTGTCCTGTATCACTGTACTTGCATACATACCTGGTTCATTATGTGACAACAGTATGCATGATAGCTTGCTTATCAATTGTTCGCTCCAAAATTACCTGATCTGTATGAATGGTTACATTAGTGTAGAATATATCCAATGCCAATGTTTTTTAGCTCTGCATTGTTCTTGTAAGTACATGCTATCCTTTATCACTGTACTTATAATGACAGGTAGTTGTTCATATACCATCACTCCGCAGCTTATTTTCCTTTGCCCTCCATTTTCTACACATCAGATCTATATTTACTCTTACCATAAGGTTGGTACTGAAGAAGTTTAGCTGTGCATTGCTCTTGGCTGTACCTTTTGCCTGTATCGCTGCACTTACATGTATAGCTACTTGGTTATGTAGCATCACTCTTCATCTTATCTTAAATATTCTCCATTTTTCGTATATTATCACATCTATATTTACTCTTAACAAAATGTAGAATAAAGGCAATGCTTTTGAAGAAGATTATGTGGTAAACTTCTTGAATTGCCCCCCCCATCAGCATGGACAAGGCCTTTATAGAGCCTGTCTTCACCAATAATGTAAGTTTGTCCATCTCAAGGCTTCAAACTTTGTTGTATATATTTGGTTAGGCATGACTGCAACAGCTGTTTCTTTTTGGTGTTTGCATCAAATTGCTTGTTTAAAGTTTATTATGTAGTTCATAAACAAAAGTTTGTCCTTTCTCAATTTAAGTTTTAAGTTGTACAACCAAGTTCCTTCTTCATACCATGTAAATTAAACTATACAGAGCAAGTGATCTTGTTTTGCACTGCATGTATGCTTCTGTTCTTCATCCGTAATCCAGTGGTGTGGTGAACCTACCCACTACAACACAATGTCATATTCTGCAATGTCTTAACTATGAACAATGTCATATCATTCTACTATTATTTAAACCGTCTCTTTATTTGCCAATCTGAAATGGTATAAATTGACAGCACACTAACCATTGATACTTATGAGTTCTTGATATGTAATCCAGTGGTGTCGTGAAGCTGCCAACTCCTTCATAATGTCATTTCCTGCCATGTCTTGTCCTGAACAATACCATATTGTGTTAATGCAATTTTAAACTGTGTCACTTTATTCGTCAGTAAGAAATGTGATGAATTGTGAGCACTGATACTTTTATGTGCAAAACTTGTCATATGTCTGCTTGTTTATCTTTCAGAGTGAGGAAGATATAAGTGTTGAACAAGAGCAGTCTCATCATCTTGCTCAGCTGCTTGCGCTGCAGCTCCCCAGCAGGGCTAACCTTTCTTGAACTCTATTGAAGTGCTGTCGGTTTTGTATATTATTTTGTCGGCATGTTTATTTGCACTGGTGGCGATCTTTGATGCCCAGTGTATGTAATCTGTTGTCTGCTTGTGCTTTATTATCATAGTGGCGAACTTTGATGCCCAGTGGATGTAATATGCCGTAATTTCTTTATTGTATAGTCTAGGTTTTTTCTTATTCACCATGCTGCAGTTATTTTACTGTATATATATATATATCCTGTCTTCGCAGTAAACCGGCCAAACCGTAAAATTACAGTACATAATCAGGCCGTCATGCAATCATGATGTAGGTTGGGCCTGAAACGTGCCGAACAGCTCATGGGCCAGCAGCAGCCCGAAATGAACCCCGGCCCATGATTGTGCGAATCAAATCACGGGCTTTTAACAGGCCAAAATTGTCTCAGTCCTTGTTTGGCCCAATCAGATATCGGCTGCGAGTAGGCCGGGTGCAAACCGGGCCGTAGTTAGGCCCAACTATATGACGGGCTTTTAACAGGGCAAAATTAATATAGGGCCAAAATGTTAAACGGGCCCTTAATAGGCCAAAACAAATATCAGCCCGAATTACTAAGTTGGCCTTTAGCAAGTGGGCCCAAAAGCATAGTGTCTAGATGACGGGCCGAATCTGATATGGGCCATAATTGAGCCCAAAGCCTTCTTAAAGGGCCGGACCTGATCTGAGCTGTAATTTGGCCCAGAATGTGGTAGGCTTTTAATGGGCCGGATCTCATAACGGGCATCTATTAGGCCCGAAGCGTGGCAGGCCATTAATGGACCGGATCAAATATGGGCCGGCATTTGGCCCAAAACATGGCAGCCAGTTAATGAGCCGGCCTACTAGGGTCCTCAAAATCTTGTGGGCCTACAGCTGGGATGGCCCATTAATGTCGGCAAAATCTCGTGGCCCTTTAGCTGGGCCTGCCCATTATGATCCACAAGAATCTTGTGGGCCTTTACCTGGGTCGGCACATTATGGCACACAAAAATCTTGTGGGCCTTTACCTGGGCCGGCCCATTATGGCCCGCAAAATCTTATGGGCCTTTAGCTGGCCAGCCCATTATGGTCCGCAAAATCTCGTGAGCCTTTAGCTGGGCCGACCCATTATGGTCCGCAAAATCTTGTGGGCCTTCAGTTGGACTGGCCCATTTAAACTTGATGGGCCGGTCCACGTGTCAACATATCATAGGCGCATCTCGCCCATTGGATGAGTGACACCTGTGCCAACGCGAACCTGACGCGTGTCTCCTCCAGCCAATGATGATTTTACACGTGGAAAATCCCCATTGGTCGGGGCTGTTAACGGGTTATCGGATCCAAAACTCGACCCGATAGCTTAACGGTGTTCGGTTACGGTGGATGCCACGTGTCGGTCACCCTTGACGAAAGCACTTATGTGACACGCGATTTATCATCATGGAAGTGGACACTTCCATGATGATAATTTTGGTAATGTCATGGAACACTTCTACGATAGCACAGGTATGACTATCTTGATTCTGTCATAAAATCGTCATGGATGTGCATGCATGACAGAAAATGCGACCTACTGAGACAAACACGTATCATCACGGAAGTGTATTTTTTTGTAGTGAGGGCCATCTCCATCGCGCGTCGGAGGCCATTGCTGCTTAGGGAGAAGTGTCTGGATGTGTTCTAATTTGAGGTCACAACTAAATTTTCTCAGATACTAGTTAAATCCGAGCTATAAGTGTGAAGCACTGGTGTGCCATTACATTTGATTGTGACATGTTCTACTTTTGTACCTAATTTTTTTAGAAATGGGTGTACGTCAACTTAATGTGCTAGCAGAACTTATTGTGTTGTCTGTCTATTTTCTTTGCATAGCATTCAAGATATTTACACGTGATTGATAAAGACGATGAACGGTTATGTACGAGTTTGTTGGTTTCAAGCTAGCCCTACCCGTAGTGATCACTACTTCCACCCCGATTGTGCTGCCCACGTGAATTTTTTGTATGCAAGCTCGATGTGCTATGATGTTGTATATGATTGTGTCAATTATATAAGTGTTTACTGAGCATCAGCAATGCATATGGCTAAAAGATGTATTCACGAGAATCAACCGATCGGTTTCTCTCTCTCTAACAAGTGGGACCTGTTAAATTATTTCTTCGCTCGTGACACCTTTTAATTAGGTTCCACTCTACTCTACCTTTTTTTATTAAGTTATAATTTGAGCTTATTGGATTTAAAAAGTTGTACACAAGTCTTATTTGGGCCATTTCAGGCGTCATTAAATATGGGCTGAGTAGCTATGTAAAGATGTACTGTACTACATAGGCCTTTTTCATTGAACATAAGCAATGCAATTGGGCCGAAAGTTGTACAAAAGATCATAAAATAAGCGCAGCCTAGCCTATGTTTTTTAATAACATCCACAACTCAGTTCAATTTTTATATAATAAGATTACCGAGCCCAACTTAAGTTTCTTAATAAAATTTCTAGCTTAATAATATATTTTTATACGAAATAATCAGTCATACCAGCATTGTTTTTCACCCATCCCAGAAAAATGGGTCCATTTCTACTAAAATCAAATGGGTTGCAAACTATCAGAAATAATAAATGGAATGCTTGTCCACAATATTTTTTTTCACCCAGCCTAGAAATAGGTGTATTCAAATAAATAATCAAAAATGAGTTGTAAATTCTCATAAATAGTAAATCGGCTATTATTATTTTTACCCAGCCCGGGAATAGATTATTCTTTGAGTCAAATCCCAGAAAATAAATTTATTGACAAACAAAATAAAATAGGTTGTAAAACCTAAATAATTGGCTGCATATGTGGCACAACTTTCGAAGCTAACTTTATTGGCCCAGTAGAACGAAGCCTGCGCAAGGTGTTGTCCATTTAATGGACAAACGATTTAATGGTCAAAAACAAAAAGTCAACAAAATATTCTAACAACCGTAACCGTTGGATTGACATCCAACGACAATCCTGCTTCTCCAATGTCTAATCTAGTTGCTCTTGCTCCATCGGTTAAAACCATTGATGACTAGCGTGCCTGCATCTACCTCCCATGGTCGGTTGTGTTGCCGCACAGGCCTCGCCACCCCACCCTACTCTAAATGATGGCCAGGTCATACCTATACTCTCCCACACCTTTTGTTATTCTGAGGTGTCGGCAGCTGAGGGAGTCCTGGACTAAGGGGTCCTCGGGCATCCGGCCTGTTATCCATGGGCCGGACTGATGGGCTGTGAATACATGAAGGCCGAAGACTGCACCGTGTCTGGATTGGACTCTACTTGGCGTGGAAGGAAAGCATGGTGACCGAAGATTCCTTCTTATGTAACCGACTCCATGTAAACCCTAGATCCCCTCGATGACTCATTACCATATTCATAGGCTAGACTTCTAGGGTTCAGCCATTACGATCTTGTGGTAGATCAACTCTTGTAATACTCATATTCATCAAGATCAATCAAGAAGGAAGTAGGGTATTACCTCCATAGAGATGGCCCGAACCTGGGTAAACATCGTGTCCCCCGTCTCCTGTTACCATCGATCCTAGACGCACAGTTCGGGACCCCCTACCCGAGATCCGTCGGTTTTGACACCAACATTGGTGCTTTCATTGAGAGTTCCACTGTGCCGTCGATGCAAGGCTCGATGGATCGCCTTGTCATTAAAGACAACATTACCGCATGGGTAGTTTTGGCCTCAAGCCAAACCCTCCGGCTCGGTGACTTTACTATGATCTCCCGTTTGGCCATGGAGCCGACGATGACCTCTCGTGCCATCGAAAATACCCTTCGCATCAAGTTCGAGCAATCCAAGCAGATGGATCCAGTTGAGCTTTCGTCCTTCAACGAGCTCCTAGATCGCATCGCCGCTTTGGGAATCGTCACAGATTACGATCAGATCGGGCCTAAAACCGAGCAGCGAGAAACCGAAACTCCACCGGTCACCCACTAGATCTCGGCAGTCCTAGAGCATGACGGCGAGTCTTCTTCTATATTGAAGACGGAATATGTTCGGGTCACCGTTCATGAAGAGCCGGATACTCACCCGTGAAAGGACGCAACCAGCCCTCCGAACATAACATCGGACGGCGGTTCCAAACAATCAGAAGATATTCCGGAACCCGGACTGTCTAGTCCGGAAGGTCGTCGAACTCCGGACAACCGGTTAGGTCAGGGTTCAGATTTAATTCCACCCACCCACCCGGACATAGAGGCTCTCATGAGCATAAAACAGCAATCTCAGGAGAAGGTCCACCACTTTTGGGCAAGATTCCTCCTTGTCAAGGACAAGGTAAAAGATTGCCATGACGAGGACACAATATCAGCGTTCTGCAAAAACTGTGTGGATGAAGGAATCTTGAACGCCATCAATCGACACCGTATACTAAAATTTGCAGACTTAGCAACCATCGTACAAAAATACTACGCGATGGAAAGCGCCTGGGAAACTCAGGCAGCTCGCTGGGAACCACCAGCCCCAACCCAACTTCCCCTACAGGCGAAAAGGGCATACCCTCAGGGCAGACCCAGTCCAACAGTCAAAAAACACAAATCCACTATACGGCACCACACCGTTCTGGATGGGTGGCTCTATGGCCCATGCAAAATACATACAACCACAGATATCGTGGCAACCCACAACCTTAGAGCATGTTGGATACTATGACAGGTAGCCAAGAGCGGCGAGGACATCCTTATCAAGGACGCCCTAGAACAACACCCCCTAGAAGACGACGACCCAAGAGTATTGGCACTCTTCGAGACATTCGCTTCAAATAACAAGCGCAAAAGGGCACTTTGCGAGGTCAACGAAGTCTACCAAATCGCTGTAATAAACCCATGGAACGACACGGCTATAACATTCAACGCCGGTGACAAACCAAAGTACAGAACAGTACGAGCACCAGCCGCGTTAGTCCTCAGCCCCATCGTGGATGGGTTTCGACTCACCAAGGTCCTCATGGACGGCGGCAGCGGACTAAATCTCATTTACGAGGACACACTCCATAAAATGGAAATAGACAGGAGCTGCATCAAACAAAGTAACACAACCTTTCGGAGAATTATTCCTAATCAGGAGGCGCGGTGCATGGGCAAAATCACACTTGACGTGGTATTCGGATCACCGGAGAACTATCGGTCCGAAGAAATAACCTTCCAAGTGGCCACTTTCAGCAGCGGATATCACGCCCTGTTGGGGCGGGATGCTTTTGAAGGAAATATGCCCTAGAGGCAATAATAAAGTTATTATTTATTTCCTTATATCATGATAAATGTTTATTATTCATTCTAGAATTGTATTAACCGGAAACATAATACATGTGTGAATACATAGACAAACAGATTGTCACTAGTATGCCTCTACTTGACTAGCTCGTTGATCAAAGATGGTTATGTTTCCTAACCATAGACATGAGTTGTCATTTGATTAACAGGGTCACATCATTAGGAGAATGATGTGATTGACATGACCCATTCCATTAGCTTAGCACCCGATCGTTTAGTACGTTGCTATTGCTTTCTTCACGACTTATACATGTTCCTATGACTATGAGATTATGCAACTCCCGTTTACCGGAGGAACACTTTGTGTGCTACCAAACGTCACAACATAACTGGGTGATTATAAAGGTTATCTACAGGTGTCTCCAAAGGTACTTGTTGGGCTGGCGTATTTCGAGATTAGGATTTGTCACTCCGATTGTCGGAGAGGTATCTCTGGGCCCTCTCGGTAATACACATCACTTAAGCCTTGCAAGCATTGCAACTAATGAGTTAGTTGCGGGATGATGTATTACAGAACGAGTAAATAGACTTGCCGGTAACGAGATTGAACTAGGTATTGAGATACCGGCGATCAAATCTTGGGCAAGTAACATACCGATGTCAAAGGGAACAACGTATGTTCTTATGCGGTTTGACCAATAAAGATCTTCGTAGAATATGTAGGAGCCAATATCAGCATCCAGGTTCCGCTATTGGCTATTGACCGGAGACGTGTCTCGGTCATGTCTACATAGTTCTCGAACCCGTAGGGTCCACACGCTTAACATTACGATGACAGTTATATTATGAGTTTATATGTTTTGACGTACCGAAGGTTGTTCGGAGTCTCGGATGTGATCACGGACATGACGAGGAGTCTCCAAATGGTCGAGACATGAATATTGATATATTGGAGGCCTATGTTTGGATATCGAAAGTGTTCCGGGTGAAATCGGGATTTTACTGGAGTACCGGGAGGTTACCGGAACCCCCCGGGAGGTAAATGGGCCTTAGTGGGCCTTTACGGAGAAGAGGAGAGGCGGCCAGGGCTGGGCCGCGTGCCCCTCCCCCCTTAGTCCGAATAGGACAAGGAGAGGGGGGTGGCGCCCCCCTTTCCTTCTCTCCCTTCTCTTTCCCCCTCCCGAATCCTATTCCAACTAGGAAAGGGGGGGAGTCCTACTCCCACCGGGAGTAGGACTCCTCCTGGCGCGCCTCCTCCCTGGCCGGCCGCACCCCCCCCCCTTGCTCCTTTATATACGGGGGCTAGGGGGCACCCCATAGACACAACAATTGATCAAGTTGATCTTTTAGCCGTGTGCGGTTCCCCCCTCCACCATAGTCCACCTCGATATTACTGTAGCGGTGCTTAGGCGAAGCCCTGCGTCGGTAGAACATCAACATCGTCACCACGCCGTCGTGCTAACGAAACTCTCCCTTAACACTCGGCTGGATCGGAGTTCGAGGGACGTCATAGGGCTGAACGTGTGCTGAACTCGGAGGTGTCGTACGTTCGGTACTTGATCGGTCGGATCGTGAAGACATACGACTACATCAGCCGCGTTGTGCTAACGCTTCCGCTTTCGGTCTACGAGGGTACGTGGACAACACTCTCCCCTCTCGTTGCTATGCATCACCATGATCTTGCGTGTGCGTAGGAAATTTTTTGAAATTACTATGTTCCCCAACAGATTTTACACGCTTCCAAGCTATACCTCACTATAGATATATGAAGCTCAAAATGCCCGGACCAAATGGTATAATCACTCTCGTCAGTGATCTGGACATAGCACTCCGCACTGAAAACAAAACCGCATCCCTGGCCTTGGAGGCGCTATCCGAATCCCTCACGGTCAAAGAATTAACCACACTACGCTCTACAGTGGACAGGGATGATGTGATCCTGAACAAACGCCCCAAATCCACCTCGTTCAAACCGGCAGAAGAAATAATCAAATTCCAGGTCCACCCAATGGACCCCAAGAAGACAGCATCCATCAGAGCTCAACTGAACCCAGCAGTCGACGCGGCACTACGAGAATTCCTACGCGAAAACTGGGACATATTTGCCTGGCACCCTTTGGATATGCCAGGGATCCCACACAAGTTGGCCGAACATAGCCTCAACATATTAAAGGTATTTAAACCAGTCAAGCAAACACTTCGGCACTTTTCCGAACCTAAGCGACAAGCCATGGGAGAGGAGCTGGCCAAGCTCATCGAGGCCGGATTCATCAGAGAAATCAAGCATCCGGACTGGCTGGCAAACCTGCTAATGGTACCAAAGAAAGATAAATCGTGGCCCATATGTGTCGATTTCAAGGGTCTCAACAAGGCTTGTCCTAAGGACCCCTTTCCCCTTCCCCGCATTGATTAAATCATTGACGCCACCGCAGGACACGACTCACTATGTTTCCTCGATGCATACTCCGGATACCATCAAATCAAAATGAAGGAATCCGATCATACTGCAATAGCATTTATTACCCCATACGGGCCATTCTGCTTCAATACCGTGCCCTTTGGGCTCAAGAACCCCGGCACCACATATCAACGCATGATTCAAACATGCCTGGAGAAACAGATTGGCAAAACAGTAGAAGCTTACGTTGATGATGTCATCATCAAAACCAGGCACGTGGAAACACTAATAGATGACTTACGTCTTACATTCGACAACCTCAGGGCGTATGACATCAAGCTCAACCCGGAAAAGTGTGTCTTCGGCGTCCCCGCTGAAAAACTGTTGGGCTTCATCGTCTCCAATAGGGGAATCGAAGCAAACCCAGCCAAAATCCGAGCTTTGTCACAATTGGCTAAGCCAACAGACCTTAAACAAGTCCAAAAACTTGCAGGTTGCGTGGCAGCTCTAAGCCGCTTTATCTCCAGATTAGGAGAAAAGGCACTGCCACTCTATCGCCTTCTACGGCTAACCGACCACTTCGAGCGGACGGATGCAGCAACAGCTGGACTGGAAGAAATAAAAACCCTTCTTGCGAGCAATCCAATCCTGGCCGCACCAAACGCCGGTGAACTGATGTTATTATACATATCGGCAACACATCAGGTGGTGAGCGCCGTACTCGTCGTTGAACGAGAACAGGACGGACATAAATTCCTGCTTCAAAAGCCAGTATACTATGTATCTACTGTCCTTACACCATCCAAATCCCAGTACCCTCATTATTAAAAAATAGCATACGCGGTCTTCATGGCATCCCGAAAGCTCCGTCACTACTTCCAGGAGTGTTCGATCACGGTGTCCTTCGAAGTACCACTCAACGACATTATAAACAACCGCGATGCTACGGGCTGTATTGCCAAATGGGCCATTGAGCTCCTGCCATTTGACATTACATATAAACCACGTCGAGCTATCAAATCCCAAGTATTGGCCGACTTCATCGCCGAATGGACAGAGGCCGAACTCCCTAAAGAGTACGGCACATACTCCAATTGGGTCATGCACTTCGACGGCTCCAAAATGCTGGCAGGGTTAGGAGCGGGTGTCGTTTTAACGTCCCTTACTAGAGACATCGTCCAGTACGTTCTCCAAATACTATACACAGACTCCAATAATGCAGCCGAATACGAGGCCTTATTGCATGGTCTCCGGATGGCTGTCTCCATGGGCATACAACGACTAGAAGTGCGCGGGGGCTCAAACCTTGCAATATCTCAAATAAACGGAGATTTCAATACTAAAGATCCGGAGAAGGCAGCGTATCGTAACACAGTCATGAAAATGGCGGCCCGGTTCGAGGGGCTCGAGTTCCATCATGTGGCAAGAGAAAGTAATCAAGCAGCGGATGTTCTTACTTGTATTGGCGCTAAGCGCGACCCCGTCCCACCTAATATCTTCCTAGAAAGGCTCTTTAAGCCATCCGTGGTGTGGTAGGGGGGAAAACGTCAATACTAGTCGGGACCGAAACATAACCCCAGATCCCGGAAACACCGACATAACACCATCGGCGCATCTCATCATGGCAGCCATTGCCCCATGGACCGAACCCTTCCTGGCCTACCTTAATAGGAAGGAGCTTCCTGAGGACCAGAATGAGGCCCGCTGCATTGTCCGGCGGTCAAAGGCCTACAAGGTTCATGATGGAGAGCTCTACAAGAAAAGTGCCGCCGGAGTCCTTCAATGATGTATATCCGAGGAAGAGGGGCGGCAGCTCTTGGCTGAAATTCATGCCGGACTCGGCGGTCACCACGCCGCAGCTCAGGCCCTTCTTAGCAAGGCCTTCCATACAGGGTTTTATTGGCCGACGGCCCGAGCAGATGCACATGACCTTGTCCAACGTTGCGTCGGATGCCAACTCTTTGCCAATCAAAGCCATATGCCCCCCACTGCCCTACAAACAATCCCCATCACTTGGCCTTTCACAGTCTGGGGACTCGACATGGTTGGACCCCTTAAAGGAGGAAGCCATAAGAAAAAATATCTCCTGGTTATGGAGGACAAATTCACTAAGTGGATAGAGGCTAAACCGGTCAAAACGGATGAGTCCGGCTAGGTGATGGACTTCATATCCGATGTTGTGCACCATTATGGTGTCCCACACAGCATCATCACTGACAACGGCTCCAATTTCACAGCCGACGAGGTAAAAACCTAGTGTACTAATATGGGTATTAAACTAGATTACGCCTCCGTCTACCACCCACAAACCAACGGTCAAGTCGAACGCACCAACGGTCTTATTATAAGCGGCATCAAGCCCAGACTAGTGCGGTCTTTGAAAGAATCAGACAAGCACTGGGTAGAGGAGCTCGACTCCGTACTCTGGGGGCTGCGGACCACGCCCAACCGTACTGCCGGGTACACAACTTTCTTCATGGTGTATGGTGTAGAGGTCGTATTGCCCTGCGATATTATTCACGACTCACCTAGAGTGTGTATGTACGAAGAGAGAGAAGCCGAGCTCGATCGGCAGGACAGCCTAGATGCCCTAGAGGAGGAACGCGATGTCGCAAAAGCCCGTTCAGTAGTTTACCAACAGTAGGCTCAAAGATATCAAAGCAGAGACGTACAGGCCAAGACTTACAATGTTGGCGAACTCGTTCTACGGCTCCCGGAGAATAAAAAGGACAAACTGAAGCCCAAATGGGAGGGTCCCTTCATAATTGACGAAGTTCTCACCGGAGGAGCGTACCATCTTCGTGATGCATCCGACAATCACCTCGAGTCGAACCCCTGGAACGCAGCCAAACTCCGGAGATTCTACGCCTAGCACTAAACCCCTTGTTCGTCTCCTCCTCCCCTATAGTTTCCATTATTTTTCTCTCTTTTCCGATTACTTTCTTCTTTCTTGCTTTAAAGCTTTGGTGCGGCTAGACTGCACACCATTGGCACATACATCTTTAAAAATGTACACCACTTGTACCTGGGGGCTTCTCGGACAGAAGTTCTTGTCATTCCTTGAGCATCAAGCTCCTCACATATAAGTTTTTCCATATGTACCTTTTCTTTGCCATTATATGCATCGATATGACTTAAGTTTTGGCCAAGATGGGTTGCCTGGCTCCTATGCTTATGCCCTACATTCCCGTTAGTTCGGCTAGGGCATAAAGGGAGCACCTCTACGATTATTACCGCCGGGTCATCCGGATGTGTGCCTCAGACTGGGTGAAGCCGAAAGCTAGCGTTCTTAAGGGAATATTCGGTAGGCGAATTAAAGATGTTTTTAAAGCTCACTACATTATGCACCCCAGAAGTTATACAAACCATGGTGCTCACTTCACCATTCGGACATGTGCATTAAATGCATGCACACCCAGGGAAAGGAACCCTTAACGGAACTATTCTCTCTGGAAGATGTTTCTTACGATATCAATGTAATATAACATAGCAAGCCGGATACAACTTGTCTGTTCAAGCAACTATGACCCCTATGCCTAGTTTTCCAGGCATACCCCAGCCTATTCGGCTGCGACGGTATTCGGAAACACTCCGCACCTTCGGGACCGGAGGTTGAAACGAAAAGGTCTGCCATGAAAAATGATATACAATTCAGCTAGATGAGGGAAGTACACAGTCACTTGGACTCGAAAACCTCCTCCTCTACACCTTCCAATAGGCAGTCTAACTTACAATCCTGTTGGGAATATTTGGCGGCCACCTCTACTTGGTCATATACTAAACTAACGGGAATTTCTTCCCCATTCGACCCTATCGGTCCGACACCAGCCATGTGATTAGGATCCAGCTTGGTATATCGCGTCTTCACCATGGCCCACGCCTCTCGCGCACCCTCTCGGCATGCCGATACTTTCCATAGCCGGATACGCCGCCGCGCTCCATTGAATAGCTTTACCAGCTGCTCCATGCTTCCTGGAGGGGGTCGTATGTCCATAAAGCCTTGGCTACACTCCGCATCGCCTGCCGAGCTTGCTCGTGCAACTGCGACAGCCCTTGCAGAAGATCACTCGATGATCCGGACACCTCCTCTTCTGGGCGGTTCGTCAAAACACCTGCAATTACAGCTATGTCAGGTATCGTTACCTCCAAAACTGTTATAAAACAAAAGTGGCCACATACTGAATATGCCGCCTCACAGCTTCATCTTCTCCTTCACAGAATCAGCTAGCTGAGCTCGCACATCTTTCAGTTCTTCGCCCAGTTTGGAGTTCGAGTCCTGGAGTTTCTTTTTCTCTTGAACGACTTTTGTCAATACACGCTCGCCCGCTGCTAGTAGCTTTTTGGCTCCGTGTTCTTCGCTTCGAGCGGCGTCAAGCTGCTCTTGCACTTGGTCTAACGGCCGAACACAAAGATTAGCATCCATATTCGCACTATCGGTGTATCATTATGAATTTTTGATAGAAGGAAACATTACCGGGAGATGCCTTGTATTTCTCCAGTTCGGCATTGGCAGCAAGCAGCTGGCGCTGACACTTTTCTAGCTCCTGAGCTAGCTGGGGGTTCTTCTACGTAAGCACCTGGTCATACATTGATCCTTAAATCAGTTGTTTCAACTCCTTTAAGTCTTGGGGGCTACTGGCATATGGTTATCATAGTCAGACAAAATAAATTTACCTGCACATCTTTCAAATGTTGCTTTGTGGCCCTGTTAATCCCATCTTGAGTAGCTCGGATGTACGCATTGGCCGAGTTGAAGGCGTTAAATGACTTTCCTGAAAAGCCAGGGTCTCGTAAAATGGCCCGGTGGCGCCGATGATTCATCGCACTCTCCACTTCCGAGTTGGTGACGGATACATCATCCGAGTCCTCGGCCGGAGGACAGTCCGGCTTCGCCTCCGTATCGGCCCCCGTCTTCATGACAGGATTTGAATCCTGGCTGCGGGAAGTACGGCCGCTCGAGCCTCCGGACACGGTCCGGCGCGTCTTTCTCCTGACACATGAATAACAGGAAGGTCACGGTTGGACGTGACTGCTCAAGTGCAGGTTGGAGAATTCCTACCTCTTCGATGAGGGCATGACCGCATCTTTGTTTGCTTTCCTCTTGGAAGGCTCGCCCGGAGTGGGGGACGCTCTCTTTAGAGGTACCCTTGGAGTAGTACGGCGCACCGAACCCTTCCCCTTTTGAGCACAAGACAGTGCGGTGGGTAAGAAGGAAGGAGAGATCTCTTTTGAATAAGGTGTCTTCAGATCACTTACGTGTGAAGTTGGAAGAAGACCGGGGTAGTCGGCGATGATGGCCACTTCTGTGCCATCGTAGCTCGTCTGGTAAATCACCCCTGAGGGAATCCTGGATTAGGGGGTCTCCGGACAGCCAGACTATATCCTTTGGCCCGACTATTAGACTATGAAGATACAAGATTGAAGACTTCGTCTCATGTCCGGATGGGACTCTACTTGGCGTGGAAGGCAAGCTAGGCAATACGGATATGGATATCTCCTCCTTTGTAACCGACCTTGTGTAACCCTAACCCTCTCCGGTGTCTATATAAACCAAACGGTTTTTAGTCCGTAGGACAACAACCATAACATACAATCATACCATAGGCTAGCTTCTAGGGTTTAGCCTCTCTGATCTCGTGGTAGGTCTACTCTTGTACTACTCATATCATCAATATAAATCAAGCAGGACGTAGGGTTTTACCTCCATCAAGAGGGCCCAAACCTGGGTAAAACATTGTGTCCCCTGCCTCCTGTTACCATCCGGCCTAGATGCACAGTTCGGGACCCCCTACCCGAGATCCGCCGGTTTTGACACCGATATTGGTGCTTTCATTGAGAGTTCCTCTGGGTCGTCACTGTTAGGCTTGATGGCTCCTACTATCATCGATAGCGATGCGGTCCAGGGTGAGACTTTTCTCCCCGGACAGATCTTCGTATTCGGCGGCTTTGCACTGCGGGCTAATTCGCTTGGCCATATGGAGCAGATTAAAGCTATGCCCCTGGCCATCAGGTCATATTTGGAAGTTTGAACTACACGGCCGACATCCGCGGAGACCTGATCTTCGACGGATTCGAGCCACAGCCGGGCGCGCCGCACTGTCGCGATGGGTATGACCTAGCTCTGCCGCCGAACAGTACCCTAGAGGCCGCGCCCGCATCACCACCGACCTTTAGCTCGGAGCCAACTGTGCCAAACGAGGACGGGTGGTTAGACACCGCCTCAGGGGCTGCAGTCTCAACGGCGATCGAGCCAAACACCAGCCTAACCCTCTGCGCAGCCCATGACTCCAAGGTGCCGGACTCTTTTTCTGACTCCGAACCGCCCGCGCCCCTGCCAATCGAATTCGATTGGACGCCGATCATGGAATTCACTGCCGCGGATATCTTTCAGCACTCGCCCTTCGGCGACATTCTGAATTAGCTAAGGTCTCTCTCTTTGTCAGGAGAGCCCTGGCCGGATTATGGCCAACAGGATTGGGATGCGGACGACAAAGAAATTCGACGCCCACCCACCACCCACTTAATAGCCACTATCGATGACTCAAACGACATGCTCGACTTCGACTCCGAAGACATCGATGGTATGGCCGACGATTCGGGAGGCGAAGAGGAACCACCGCCCACAGGGCACCGGACGTCCACTTCATCATATGACGTATACATGGTGGACACACCAAAAGAAGACGACGACGAGGAACGGAAGGACGAACCGAAGGCTTGTTCCCTCGAGAAGCAATCAAAGCGGCGGCACAAGCGCCACCCCAAATCCCGCCTCGGCAGAAATAATGATCATACAGACCCAGCGTTGGAGCAGGGCGAACCACTGCCGGACCACGGCAATACGGAGAATCAAACCGAACAAACCAATTCTGTCAAAGATAATAGTCTGGACGACATAACGCCGGACAGGCACCCGGAGCAGCAGAATGCCCGTCAAAGGCTTGTTGCCACCGCGAGGAGTCTGAAAAAGCAGAAGCAAAGGCTCAAGGCTGCGCATGACACACTGCAAATCATATGGAGTAAAGTACTCAACACAGCAGCGAAGTACGGCGACAATCGCGCCACCAAGAGCTACCCAAAGCGGAAGTTACTACCTGAATTCGATGAGGAGGCCTCAGACCCCCCACAACCAAAAATCAAAACAGCCACCTGGCCGGATAGACGACCTCACGGCCAACATAGAGCAGCAAACAATGCCACTCACAAGACAATACGCGATCCACGCGAAGGCTCGCACCAAAAGGACGGTGCAACCAGATCCATCTATGGACCACGCAAGCGCACCCCAGAATACAATGTAACACAACAAACATCCGAACAACGCGGCACACCCAGATACAGGGGTGCCGCACACCCCCTATGTTTCACCGATGAGGTGTTGGACCATGAATTTCCAGAGGGATTCAAACCCGTAAACATAGAGGCATACAACGGAACAACAGACCCTGGGGTCTGGATTGAGGACTATATCCTCCATATCCATATGGCTCGAGGAGATGATCTCCACGCCATCAAGTACTTACCCCTCAAGCTCAAAGGGCCAGCTCGTCACTGGCTTAAAAGCCTCCCCGAAAACTCCATTGGAAGCTGGGAAGAGCTTCAAGACACTTTTCGGGCAAATTTTCAAGGGACTTATGTCCGACCTCCGGACGCGGACGATTTGAGTCATATAACTCAACAGCCCGGAGAGTCAGCCCGAAAACTTTGGAACATGTTTCTTACTAAAAAGAACCAAATTGTCGACTGTCCGGACACCGAAGCCTTGGCAGCTTTTAAGCTTAGCGTCTGTGATGAATGGCTTGCCAGACACCTCGGCCAAGAAAAGCCGAGAACAATGGCAGCATTAACAAGCCTCATGACCCGCTTTTGCGCGGGTGAGGACAGCTGGCTAGCCAGATGCAGCACCAGTGACCCCAGTACATTTGAAGTTAGAGATGGAAATGGGAAATCACGGGCGCAAGAGCAATAACAAACGCCGGAATAAAGAAGACAACACGAAGAGCACGACAGTAAACGCCGGATTCAAAAGCTCTCGGCCAGGTCAGCAAAAGCCGCCCTCTAAAGTCGCCAGAGACGAATTGTCCAGCCTAAACAAAATTCTGGACCAAATATGTCAGATCCATAGCACCCCTGGTAAACCCGCTAATCATACCCATAGAGAATGTTGGGTCTTCAAGCAGTCCGGCAAGCTCAACGCCGTACACAAGGGGGAGGATACACCAAGCGAAGACGAGGATGAGCCTCTCAAGCAAGACACTGGGGAACAAAACAAATTTCCACCAGAAGTCAAAACAGTAAACGTGTTACACGTGATCAAAGGAAGAAACAAAACGGCACTACCAAAAAAATATGCCCAAGGGCCTATCACCGCGGAGTCCTGCCACTGGTCGTCTCAACTGATCACTTTCGACCATCGTGATTACTCAGCAAGTATCCGGCATGCAGGATGGGCTGCCCTGGTATTAGACCCAATAATTGACGGATACCACTTCACACGAGTCCTGATGGACGGTGGCAGCAGTCTAAACCTGATATACCAGGACACAATCCGCAAAATGGGGATAGACCCAATAAAAATTTGCCATAGCAATACTACCTTTAAAGGAGTAACGCCAGGCCCAGGAGCTCATTGCACGGGCTCCCTGCTACTAAAGGTTATATTCGGCTTCCCCGATAACTTCCATAGCGAACATTTAACCTTCAACATCGCTCCGTTCCAAAGTGGCTATCAAGCACTACTCGGACGCGAAGCTTTCGCTCGCTTTAATGCAATACCGCACTATGCTTCCCTCACACTCAAAATGCCCGGCCCACGTGGCATCATTACAGTAAACGGAAGTATTAAGCGATCTTTGCGCGCCGAAGAGAGTGTGGCTGCCTTGGCAGCCGCACACTAAAAACGGCCTCACCAACTAAGGCATTTAATAGGTCATCAAGACCCCAGACACGGTTAGGCGAGTCCAGCGCGGCTATATGTAATTCATACCGGATCAATGGTCACACCCCTTACAAATACAAGGGGCTCAATGCGCGTAGACAAGTGGCAATTTTTACTCATCTTGAATTATACATGGTTTCTTTAAAAACTATCTTTTTGCACGACAACTTTTTCACCTAAGTTCCTATCTTTTATAGATGATCATCATGCTACACCCGTCCAGGATACGGCACAACGGAGACACAGGCGCAGACGTGCAGCAGGGACCCGCTCCAAGGATTCTTTTTAGATTAAGACCCTGCGTAAACCTTTTTTACTGTCTCTTGTTGATACATATCCACCGAATTCTCAGCACAGTTGAGAAGGATGCTGACGTCTTGGCATGTGGCCACGTCAGAATAATGCACGTACCTGGACACAAGGGGCTTCTTACAAAGGGAACTATTCAGGCCTGGTTTATACCATAAAGACCGAATACCTTAGGGAGTGTTCGACGTCGCGAGTTTGGCCTTATATGCATCAGCTCCGAATCATTGTCTTTGGTCAAATGTTGGGTTTGCCCGGCTCCTGTGTTTTGGTGCCTTACGTTCCGCTTTATCGTCTAAGGTAGCACCAGGAGAACTACTACGATTGTGCCCTGGTTCATCCAGACGAGCACATCAGTAGAGAAAGCCGAAACCTGACTGTCATGATATAGCGTGAGACTGGTCAACCACTCGATGACCTATCAGAATGTTAGAATCCCTCCGCCTTAACGAAGGGCCATTTTCCGGCCAGGCATGTACGCACCCCGTGATCGGGAGAGTGCGGAGCCACCAGGGGCTATCTAGTAGCCCCACTGTCAAACTCCTATGGCTAAGTGAAAGTGTTAAAGCATTATAGTCCGGTTGCCTCGCTCGCTACGCTATCACCTCCTTAATAGGACCAAGACGTTGGGTTAAGTGTGAACACGCGTTTTTTGCAAGCACCTCCGCATTATATGCGTGGGGGTTGAAGCCGACGGCTGCAATCTTTCAGGTTATACACATGTATACATAAACGGCCGCACATGAGGCATCATACTACTTTCAGGCAAAAGTATAAACATAGCCTTATAAAAACCTCATAAAAGCATTGTGTTTACAATGAGAATACATATCACTCAAACATAATATTCTTTGAGCATTGTGCCTCTATCAAACGAGCACCCTCGAGAACTTCCTCGAAATAATGCTCAGCAGCCACTCGGCCTATGGCCGAACCCTGCGCCGCAACAGTGGTAGTGTCCATCTCCGCTCAGTATGCTTTAACACGGGCAAGGGCCATCCGCGAGCCTTCTATGCACGCCGACCTCTTCATCGCATTAATACGTGGCACCGCACCAAGGAACTACTGCACTAAGTTGAAATAGTTGTTCGGCTTTAGCTTTTCCGGCCATAGCTGATCCACAACAGACCTCATGGCGAGTCCGGACAACCTACTCAGTTCGGCCCATTCGGCTAGCTAGTCAGTCAATGAAAGCGGACGCTCTGGAACGTGGAATTGCGACCAGAACAGCTTGTCCACTTCACGATCTGTCTGACCTTGGAAGTACTTGGCTGCATCGGCAGCGCTCACCGCCAAATCCATATACGCATCTGCCGAACTCCACAGCCGATCCAGAGGGGCATACCGTGGATCTCCGAACTTCCTTCGTAACATGAAGGGTTTCCCAGCCGCAATATCCCCGGCTTCCCGCAGCACCTCCTTCTTTGCTCTCATAGCAGAACGGGTGTCTTTGTCCGCCACCGTGGCCTTCTCAAGGTCCGTTGCCTTCGCTCGGTTTTCTTTTTCAAGGACCTAGCAACGGTCGGCAGTGTATTTTAATTGTACGGCCATCTTGGCCATCTTCTCTTAGCTCTGGCAATGTGCGGCCTTCTCGGCTTTCAACTCTTCGGCCGCCTTCAAAGCAGCAGCATTACTAAGCCTCGCTTGTTCCTTGGCTCGGGCAAGTTCTGCCCGCAAGGTTTCCACGGTGGCAGCTCCATCTGCAGTCACAACATATTAAAGATACTGGCATCTTGCTGCTCTTACTATGTGGCGTTCACCAGATAATAACACTTACCTTGTGCCTCGTCAAGCCTCTTGTTAACAAGCTCGATGTCGGCGTCTGCCGCATCCAGTTGTCGTTTTAATTTGGCAAACTCACTAGTCCGGCTAGCCACCGGAGCTTCCACCACCTACACATAGGGGCAGTCTGGTTATTGCCTGGGAAAATGATCCTCTGTTCGCCGCCGTTCTCGACGACAACCAGAGTCTCAGGGGCTACTATCTACACAGGGCACACCTAACATGTGCAGTACTATCACATATTATCTCACGTACCTCAAAGCCTGTCAGTAGACTCATAAAGGCTTCATGTAATCCGCTTTCGGCGGACGAGATTCTCTCCATCACCGTACCCATCAGCATACGGTGTTCTTCTGAGATGGCCGCTCGCCCCACCAACTCGCTCAGAATGTTTGACCGCACACCAGACGGTGCTGGACTCTTTTGTCTGCTCTCTTCGGGAGCCGGACGCTGGGGACTTCGGGGGTCTATGGGATTATCTTCTGGCCTCACCGGATCCGGAGAGGCCCTCCGTGACGACACTTCGGGGTCGCCCGCTTCTTGAGTCGAGGAGTCCAGGGGAGGCGTTTCGCTCTCCATCATCTCTGGAAGAAGATCCCCTGAAGACGAGCTCATCTGAGAGGGGCTAAGGCCTGAACTGCAATATATATGCGGTGGGTATTTTCTCAGAAAAAAGATAGCATACCTTTACTATTAAAGTATTTTGGATCACTTACGACTCGTTGGAGGGCTGATCCCCCCGCGGACTTTGTGCGGCAAAAGCACCCCGCGAGGCAGGACCCTCTGTGGGTGACTTCTTCTCCCGTTTGGAGGCTTCGGCTTCCGGATCCTCGGAAGCAGTCCTTTTCCTCCCTCGGTTGTCCTCCTTCATGGAGACGCTCATTCCCTCGGTTGAAACGGGAGCGATGGGGGCCCGCGTCCGCCCATATTATCCCCCCGGTATCTTCCTTCGAGGGCTCCGGGCAAGGTGCGACCTCGAGCATCTTTTCCAATACCGGATTTTCCAAACCCTCAGGGAGGGGGGCCAAACACCGAATCATCTTCGCCTTTGTTAGCCAGTCCTGGTCAAAAAGCGAATTCTTAGAAATAACTTCGTGACGAATAAAAGACAGTGTGTTCGGCTAGAGGATTTCTTACTTGTTCGGCGGCGCGGTTACTGCTCAGGCCCACGTCCTCGGTAATATCCGGACACTCTACTTGAGGTCCTAAGAATGACTTGTACATCTCCTCGTGCGTCAGACCGAGGAAACTTTGAATGGCACGCGGTCCCTCTAGGTTGAACTCCCACAAGCGAAGGGGCCGGCGTCTGCAAGGCTGGACTTGACGAACCAGCATAACTTGTATTACCACAGCCAAATTAAAATCTCCCTCGAAGAGATCTCGGATGCGGCTTTGCAGTATAGGCACATCCTTGGTTGGACCCCAGCTCAGACCTCTGCTAATCCATGACATCAGTTGTGGTGGGGGGCCCGAGCGGAAAGCGGGGGCAGCCGCCCACTTCACACTTCTGGGAGCCGTGATGTAAAACCACTCCCGTTGCCATAATTCGGACACCTATGGAAAGGAACCTTTCGGCCATGGAGCTCCTGCCATCTTGCCTATTGATGCACCTCCACACGCTGCATGTTGCCCCTCGATCATCTTCGGCTTTACTTCAAAGGTCTTGAGCCACAGGCCGAAGTGAGGGTTAACGCGGAGGAAGGCCTCACACACGACAATAAATGTCGAGATGTGGAGAAAGGAGTCCGGAGCTAGATCGTGGAAATCTAGCCCGTAATAGAACATCAAACCCCTGACGAAAGTGAGGCCTAGACCTTGGAGGAAGTGGGAGACGAACACAACATTGTCATTGGGTTCGGGAGTAGGGATGATCTGCCCTCGAGCAGGCAGCCGATGCGAAACCTCGGCAGTCAGGTATCTGGCCTCCCTCAACTTCTTAATGTCCTCTTCCGTAACGGAGGAGGGCATCCATCGGCCTTGAAGGCTGGATCCGGACATGATTGAAGATCCGGAGCACCTAACCTGGGCTTTGGGTGTTAGAACTCGAGGCGGGGGAAGGGTTCGATTGAGCATGAGAGGGAAAAAGCGAAAAACTTGTCCCTTTATAAAGAGGGTGAATATCAAGCATCCTCTCCCTAGCCGTTTAGGACTTGCCTATAATCTAGGAGTCCTAGACACGGTTGGGTTACCCACGACCGCATTAATGAGAATCCCGTAATTGGGGGGAACACGATCTCCGCTTCGGCAAGACGTGTCAAGAAACCGCCTCACGTTATGTGTGGAGCTGGTTCAAAGAAACGGTTCGAATAATCACCGGGCCATGGCATAACGCCGTGCTGCCAAAACAAGCCAGCAAATTAGATCTGTGAAAATATTATTCTCTCTGCGGTGGAATGTGGAACTTATTTTGCAAGGTCGGACACTATCCTCGTATTCAAATTCTTCTGTGATGTATTCGGAGAAGGAACCCGCCTTGCAATGCCGAAGACAATACTGCACGCCGGACTCATCGTCATTGAAGCCTGGTTCAAGGGCTACTGAGGGAATCCTGGATTAGGGGGTCTCCGGACAGCCGGACTATATCCTTTGGCTGGACTGTTAGACTATGAAGATACAAGATTGAAGACTTCGTCTCGTGTCCGGATGGGACTCTACTTCGCGTGGAAGGCAAGCTAGGCAATACGGATATGGATATCTCCTACTTTGTAACCGACCTTGTGTAACCCTAACCCTCCCCGGTGTCTATATAAACCGAAGGGTTTTTAGTCCGTAGGACAACAACCATAACATACAATCATACCATAGGCTAGCTTCTAGGGTTTAGCCTCTCTGATCTCGTGGTAGATCTACTCCTGTACTACTCATATCATCAATATTAATCAAGCAGGACGTAGGGTTTTACCTCCATCAAGAGGGCTCGAACCTGGGTAAAACATTGTGTCCCCTGCCTCCTGTTACCATCCAGCCTAGACGCACAGTTCGGGACCCCCTACCCGAGATCCGCCGGTTTTGACACCGACACCCCCTCCGCAAGCACCACAAATATATCTGGATCCTCTTCGAACCCAGGATCGAGCTCCCGCTTGTGGTCCTCCGGCTGTGGGGTGGGACTATAAAATCCCTCGGTGACCTTTCGCCAGTGCTGTCATAGGCAAACAGGCTAGAAGTTTATCAAAGGCAATTCAGAGATGGAAGAAGTAAAAATAGAGGGGTCGGGGCCTTACCCAGCTGGGAGGGTTATACATAGAGTACCCGTATCTACATTTGATGCGGAGAAATTCCTTTTCCTCCCCTTTGAATAGTTCGGCTAATATCATAGCCAAAGCGGCAGGGGTATCCAGACCTTTCCGGCCGTAGCGAGAGGCATCATCCTCCCCATTGTATTGCCACATGGGAAGCCCTCTGTATTGGAGCGGCTGAACCCCTCGCGCTATGGAAATCGCCATAACCTTGATTACTGTGAGTCCGGACTAGGTGAGCTCTTTTATCCTGCTCATCAGCTGACGAACCTCCGCGCCGTCTTCCGCTTCAAGACTCCGGGGACGCCAACTGTGGTGTTTCTTCAGCGGGACGCGCGCAAATTCAGGAAGACCCTTTCGAATCGGGTCAGGAAGCTCAACGTCCTCTATATAAAACCATTTGGAGGGCCATTCATCAGGTGCATTCCTTGGTGTGCCGGGTGGATATCCGGTATTGGCGAAGCGCCATATTTCGGCTCCGCCCACTCCAAATATTGACCCTTCATGATTGTGCGGGACGAGACAGAACAACTTCCTCCACAACTCAAAATGAGCCTCGACGCCCAGGAAAAGTTCGCATAAAGCGACGTAACCTGCAATATGCAGAATAGAGGCCGGAGTGAAGTTGTGCAGCTGGAGGCCGTAGTATTCCAGAAGCCCTCGGAGGAACGGATGGATTGGAAATCCAACACCTCTTAGCAGGTAGGGGACAAAACACACTCGCTCCCCCCGGACGGATTGGGGAAGTGCTCTGCCCGAGTCCCCTCATTGAAGAAAGCTAGCCCCGTTCAAATAGGGACTAGATCTGTATGGGGAAGGAATCCCTGCGTTTGCAACTTCGTCAATCGGCTATGAGACACAGAACACCTCTCCCACTCGCCTTTCTCTGCGCCAGGACGAGCGGATGAGCTGGGAACACTAGCCATGCTGGAATGGTTTGTCCTACGCAGTCTCTGGGGATTTCTTCTGCAAAGCGCTGAATGGATCTGGGATCCAATCTCTTTAAATAGGTGCTCTTCCTCGCATGGATTGGTGTTATTCGCAAAAATACACTGACTTTCCACATTCACTCGACACATGGAGGACGCAGATTATTCAAATACACAGAAGCCAAGGAGGCGACATTGGATCAATGGCCGAATACATTACTTGGGGATCAATGAAGGAGAAACCCGCCTTGCAATGTCGAAGACAATATGTGTGCCGAGCACCTCGCTATTGAAGACTGGTTCGGGGGCTACTGAGGGAGTGCTGGACTAAGGGGACCTCGGGCGTTCGGCCTGTTATCCATGGGCCGGATAGATGGGCTGTGAAGACATGAAGGCCAAAGACTGCACCGTGTCCGGATTGGACTCTACTTGGCATGGAAGGCGAGCTTGGTGACCGAAGATTCCTTCTTATGTAACCAACTCCATGTAAACCCTAGATCCCCTCGGTGTCTATATAAATCGAAGGGGATAGTCCGGAAAGGACACCACATATACTCATTACCATATTCATACGCTACACTTCTAGGGTTTAGCCATTATGATATCGTAGTAGATCAACTCTTGTAGTACTCATATTCATCAAGATCAATCAAGCAGGAAGTAGGGTATTACCTCCATAGAGAGGGCCCGAACCTGGGTAAACATCGTGTCCCCCGTCTCCTGTTACCATCGATCCTAGATGCACATTTCGGGACCCCCTACCCGAGATTCGCCGGTTTTGACACCAACGGCAGCCTCACCCCGCAGTCATACCAGTCCCTCGTACTCCCCATCGCTAGGGACTCCAGTGTCCCTTCTTCCATGACTCCAGATCATTCCCATATTAAGCCTCCTCGTCGTCCACCATCGTGGTGCGTTCGACAATGTGTGGTCAACAATGAGAGCCAACGTGGAGTACGTGGAGAGGCTGACAGCTAGGAACCACTAGCTACATCTTCGCACGTAAGCTAGTGCCTCCTTATTATGAGTAATAAATGATTCCTCCCTCTAACAGGTTGGACCCACCAGCTACAATCTTCGCATGCAAGAAAGTTCCTTCTTATTGCGTAGAAAAAAGTTTCTTCCCCATGACAGCTGGGACCCACCCTGTCGAAGCGTACGTAGCGCTGTCTGTCTGGTCGCGTACATGTACATACATATTGATTGATCGATGTCTCTGCAAGGATGAATTGTGGCCGAGCAACCATCGGCACATGTCATAGTACAGTCCCCTACATAGCAGTCCACATAGTCATGTCTAAATCGAGTACACGTACGTACAACCACGCTGCAAAAAATATGGGCATGTACGTACATACGGACATGGTCTCGAACGCGTACTTGCACATACGTACGGCTAGGGCTCATGTACATGGATAGGCAACAGACGGCAGCAACGGCCTCCTATTCATTGGTAGCCAACCGGTTGGGCCAAAACAGAGAAAACAACGTCATGTTTACTGGGAGGCAAGCAACTGGGTCGAAACGCGTCCTATTCATCGTGAATGAAGCGACTTGATCAGAACACATCCTATTCATTGGGAGCCAACCAGCTTGGACATAACAGCCAAAACGGGATCTGGTGTAACACAAAATGGAGGAAACAGACTTCTCGACAACCATGTATGGTCAAAACATGGTCCTTTACATCGGGAAGGGTGTGGCATACCCAAACGGTTTTTTGTCTGCTCGAGCCCAAACCTTGCTAGACTACCCGCTCATCTTGAGCCATCGCGCGCATTATGCATTTTTCACCGCTCGATTGAGTTACCAAAGTGTTTATTTGGCTGCTGGCAATTGGTCAACCATCCATTATTTTTACGTTCACAGCCGCTTCAGTTGAGAATGACGGGTGGGGTTTTGAGTCCGTGGGGGCCAGCGAGCAGAGGCTGGGATTCTGTGCAGCCTAGGTGAATGATTGCGCGAGGGTGGGCTGCTCCCGATTAATAGGGGAGAGTGATACGTCTCCCAACGTATCTATAATTTTTGATTGTTCCATGATATTATATTATCTGTTTTGGATGTTTATGGGCTTTACCAAACACTTATATATTATTTTTGGGACTAACCTATTAACCGGAGGCCCGGCCCAAATTGATGTTTTCTTGCCTATTTCAGTGGTCCGAAAAAAAAGGAATATCAAACGGAGTCCAAACGGAATAAAACCTTCGGGAGAGTTATTTTTGGAACAGAAGCAATCCAGGAGACTTGGAGTAGACGTCAGGGAAGCTTCGAGGAAGGCACGAGGCAGGGAGGCGCGCCCTACCCCCCTGGGCGTGCCCCCACCCTCGTGGGCCCCTCGTGGCTCCCCTGGCCGACTTCTTTCTCCTAATATGTCCGTATACCCTAAAAACATCGGAGAGCACAATGGATCGGGAGTTCCGCCGCCAGAAGCCTCCGTAGCCACCGAAAACCAATCTAGACCCATTTCGGCACCCTGCCGGAGGGGGGAATCCCTCTCCTGTGGCCATCTTCATCATCCCAGTGCTCTCCATGACGAGGAGGGAGTAGTTCTCCCTCGGGGCTGAGGGTATGTACCAGTAGCTATGTGTTTGATCTCTCTCTCGTGTTCTTGAGTTGGCACGATCTTGATGTACCGCGAGCTTTGCTATTATAGTTGGTTCTTATGATATTCTCCCCCTCTACTCTCTTATGATGAATTGAGTTTTCCCATAGATTTTTTCTTATCGGATTGAGTCTTTAAGGATTTGAGAACACTTGATGTATGTCTTGCATGTGCTTATCTATGGTGACAATGGGTTATCATGTGATCCACTTGATGTATGTTTTGGTGATCAACTTGCGAGTTCCGTGACCTCATGAACTTATGCATAGGGGTTGGCACACATTTTCGTCTTGACTCTCCGGTATAAACTTTGGGGCACTCTTTGAAGTTCTTTGTGTTGGTTGAATAGATGAATCTGAGATTGTGTGATGCATATTGTATAATCATACCCACGGATACTTGAGGTGACATTGGAGTATCTAAGTGACATTAGGGTTTTGGTTGATTTGTGTCTTAAGGTGTTATTATAGTACGAACTCTATGATAGATCGAACGGAAAGAATAGCTTCATGTTATTTTACTACGGACTCTTGCATAGCTCGATCAGAAAGGATAACTTTGAGGTGGTTTCGTACCCTACCATAATCTCTTCGTTTGTTCTCCGCTATTAGTGACTTTGGAGTGACTCTTTGTTGCATGTTGAGGGATAGTTATATGATCCAATTATGTTATTATTGTTGAGAGAACTTGCACTAGTGAAAGTATGAACCCTAGGCCTTGTTTCCTAGCATTGCAATACCATTTCTGCTCACTTTTACCACTTGCTACCTTGCTGTTTTTATATTTACAGATTACAAAAACCTATATCTACTATCCATATTGCACTTGTATCACCATCTCTTTGCCGAACTAGTGCGCCTATACAATTTACCATTGTATTGGATGTGTTGGGGACACAAGAGACTCTTTGTTATTTGGTTGCAGGGTTGCTTGAGAGAGACAATCTTCGTCCTACGCCTCCCATGGATTGATAAATCTTAGGTCATCCACTTGAGGGAAATTTGCTACTGTCCTACAAACCTCTGCACTTGGAGGCCCAACAAAGTCTACAAGAAGAAGGTTGTGTAGTAGACATCAAGCTCTTTTCTGGCGCCGTTGCCGGGGAGGTTAGCGCTTGAAGGTATATCTTTAGATCTTGCAATCGAATCTTTTTGTTTCTTGTTTTATCACAAGTTTATTTTATAAAATAAAAAATGGAATTGAGTTTGCCTCATATGCTTCATCCTTTTAATATCTTTCGTGAGAACGATGGAAAGGAAAATTGTGCTCAAATGCTAGAAGAAGAAGTCTCTAAAATGTTTGGCACTAAATCTTTGAATGATGAGCATGATTGCAATGTTGTTAGTATGAACTCCTTGAATATCCATAGTACTAATGATGATTGCACTAGTCATAATGAAAATGTCTCTTATAAGCATGTCAATATTTGTGGAGTGTATAGAGTTTGCAAGTACACACCAAATAGGGAAGATAGATTTTGCAAGAGGTATAAGTATTTGGAAACTAAATGGTTGCAAGAAAGGCTAGATGTTTGTGCTGAAAATTTAAAATTTCTTCGCGATACTTGTGAACTTTGCAATGAACATGGTCATTTAAATCTCCAATGCAAATTGGTTCATGATCGTATCGTGTCCAAAAATTGTGATGATTTGATTTCCCTTGCACGTCATAATGAACTTAGTTTGCTTTTGGGTTATGAAGAAATGAAACGTATAACTAAGCATATTCCGGAATATAACCTTGAGAAATTCCTCGATATTGATCTAGAAGAAAATTTTATGTATTGTGTGGTCAATTGCATTGAAAATCTTTATATTGCCAATTAAATAAAGAAAATAAAACAAATAGAGGATGAAGAAAATACTAATGAAAGGGAAGAGGCTTCCCAATATCCTCCTATTATTTCTTATGATGAATCGGGTAACAAGGAGGAGCCTTCTATTCAACCAATCCCATCAATAAGGAGCTCCAAAAAGAGCATTGAACCCACACATAATGTGAAGCAGAAAAAGAAAAGACGAAGAAGTAAAGGTGAAAAGGTATCCCTCCCAAATGATGTTGCCCCTATTACTCATTGTGATGATGATAATTGCTATACTATTGGTGCTATCCATACTATTAATGATGAGAGTGATTATGCTTATGATATGAAAAGGCCCAAGCTTGGGGATGCTATGTTTGATTAGAATGACATGTCTGAGAATATATTTGCTGCAATTAATGTTTGCCCCAAGATTGGGGATGCTATGTTTAATGAAGATGATATTTCTAGCCTCCCAAGTTTTCATATGCAAATTTATTATGATGATAGCATGCCTCCTATTTATGATGGTTATATTGATGAAAGTGGGTTTGGAAGAGTATCAACATTAGGAAGTAATGATCCCACTATTTTGGAGGGTGTTGAATCTTATTGTGACAATTATGAAAGTGGATTTGGAGAGGTCGTGACTTTATTTAGTAATGATTCCACTATCTTGGAAGAGGTTTCAATTAATTATGATGAGAAAAAAGTAGCTACTTATGATGATTATCATGATGACACGTATGCTATAAAAAGTAGTGATGAATATATTAAAACTTGTCATGATTATGATCACCCTTTTCCTGAATATTACTCTTTTAATGTAACACCCTCGATGCGGCTATATCTCCCACGTGTCGGAGCACGACTTAGAGGCATAACCGCATTGAAGGCAATGTCGCAAGTGGGGTAATCTTCACACAACCCATGTACTGAATAAAGAAAGAGATACATAGTTGGCTTACAATCGCCACTTCACACAATACATGAATGTAGCATTACAACAACCAGATACAATCAAGGTCTGACTACGGAACCAAAATAAAAGAAGACTACCCCTAATGCAAAAGATCCCCGATCGCCCCGACTGGGCTACACTATTGATCAACTGAAACGAAAACAACACAAAGAACGAGATCTTCATCGAGCTCCTCCTTGAGCTCGGTTGCGTCACCTGCACGGTATCATCGGCACCTGCAAGCTGGTTTTGGAAGTATCTGTGAGTCACCGGCACTCAGCAATCTCACACCCTCGCGATCAAGACTATTTAAGCTTATGGGTAGGGAAAAGGTATGAGGTGGAGCTGCAGCAAGCGACTAGCATATTTGGTGGCTGACATACGCAAATGAGAGCGAGAAAAGAAGGCAAGAACGGTCAAGAAACTATGATCAAGAGGTGATCCTAGAACAACCTACGTCAAGCATAACTCCAACACCAACGCACGCGGTTGGTGCATTTTAATTAGGATAAGTTTCAGGTTTTCTACAACCATACATTAACAAATTCCCATCTGCCCATAACCGTGGGCACAGCTTTTGAAAGATCAAATCCCTGCAGGGGTGTCCCAACTTAGCCCATCACAAGCTCTCACGGTCAATGAAGGATATTCCTTCTCCCAAGACAATCCGATCAGACTCGGAATCCTGGTTACAAGACAACTCGACAATGGTAAAACTAAACCAGCAAAGCCGCCCGATGTGCCAACAAATCCCGATAGGAGCTGCACATATCTCGTTCTTAGGGCACACCGGATAGGGTCAAGCTACGAGTAAAACCAACCCTCGAGTTTCCCCGAGGTGGCCCCGTAGAATGCCCATTTCGGACCAACACTCAGAGGAGCACTGGCCCGGGGGGGTTAAAATAAAGATGACCCTCGGGCTCCGGAAACCCAAGGGAAAAAGGCTAGGTTGTTAGTGCAAATGATAAAACCAAGGTTAGGCCTTGCTGGAGGAGTTTTATTCAAGGCAAACTGTCAAGGGGTTCCCATTATAACCCAACCGCGTAAGGAACGCAAAATCAAGGAACATAACACCGGTATGACGGAAACTAGGGCAGCAAGAGTGGAACAAAACACCAGGCATAAGGCCGAGCCTTCCACCCTTTACCAAGTATATAGATGCATTAATATAAATAAGAGATATTTTGATATCCCAACAAATATCCATGTTCCAACATGGAACAAACTCCATCTTCACCTGCCACTAGAAACGCTATAAGAGGGGCTGAGCAAAGTGGTAACATAGCCAAACAATAGTTTGCTAGGACAAGGTGGGTTAGAGGCTTGGCTTAGCAATATGGGAGGCATGATATAGCAAGTGGTAGGTATCGCAGCATAGGCATAGCAATAGAGCAAGCAACTAGCAAGCAAAGATAGAAGTGATTTCAAGGGTATGGTCATCTTTCCTGAGATCCCGCAAGGAAGAAGAACGATTCCATGAAGAAGACAAATGGACGTAGTCGAACGGATCCTCACAAACGCGACGTTATCGGAACCAACCCGAAGAAGCAACACCGAAAAGAAGCAAACAACATGGTAAACAACCATCACATCAACAAGGCAAGATGCACAACCAAGTATGATGCATGTCCGGTTTAAATATGCATGGCATGGCAAAGTGCAACAAACAACACTACAAATTAAGTGGAGCTCAATATGCAGCGAGTTGCATATTGACAGAACACCACATGTCTTATTTAGTTCTCTCTCGTTTATGTACCCAACAATATTAAATGCTGTTTAACATGGCAAGAGGTGAAGCAAAGTAAAACTACCTATATAGGCAAGTTTAAATGAGGCCGGAAACAATGAACAACAACTCCGGTAAATCCCCATATGCAAATATTTTAGGTTTGGTACTGTTCTGCCCTAAACACAATTTTAGAGTTAATAAACATGCAAAGTGATGACACCATGTCAAACTAGGCATTTTTCTACCCCATTTACATATAAAGTTTATTAGAAACCGAGCTACAGTTATTTAGTTATGAATTAAAAAAATTTAACAAGTTATTGGAGCAAATTTAAACAAACAACATTTTAAGCATTTTAAACATTGGAGGAAAATGACATATTATGAAACTAGATGAAAAACTAAGCATATTTCATATATAAAGTTTTTACATAAGATGCATAGTTTGTGAGTTATTAAATGTATGAATATGAGGGTCTTTTCTATAAAACTGCGCAATTCGGGATAAATGGACAAAATCGCAGATCCGGGAAAAAACGAAGACGGGCCGAAACTGAGCGCTCACATTGGGCTTGGCCCGGTTGGGTAGAGAAGGGAGCAGCGGGCGGCCTCATCTGGTCGTGGCCCATGCGGGCACTGGCGCGGAGCTGGGCCTCGCATGGCCCAAGACCCGTGAAGGCTGGCAGGCTCGCAGCGGGAGCTGGGCCGGAGGAGCGGGCGAAGGGCAGGCGCTGGTGGGCCTTGGCAGCACTAGCAGCCCATGCACACATGCATGCATGAGCGGGCGAGGTCGTCGTGGGGAGGAGGTCAACGCGAGCAGGGGCGCTGCACTCTGCTCGTTTCTGAAGAAGAACGGCAGCGACAGGTTCAGGGCGACACCGGGTCAGGAACGGGCACGGGCGGCGGAGGTGATCTCCTGTGGGGCGGCGCGGCGCGGCTTGAACTCCGGCAAGGCGGAGGTTCGGCGGAGAGCAGAGGAAGGAGCTCCGCTCGGACAGAGGAAAGGGATGGCGTGGTGACTCTCTCCGGCGAGACAGGGACTTGGCGCGGTGCTCGTCGGTGTCCTACTGGAGTCTCTCGTCTCCGGCATGGTCAGTAGGGCGAGGATGACGGCGACCGGACGCGGGAGCGAGCGAGGGAACGATGCCCGACGACGCGAAGGCAGAAGGAGCTAGCAGACATCCATGGCGTCCTGCGAGGCACAGAGAGAGAGAGAGAGCGGGGGGGAACGGGAGGAGCACGGGAAGGTGGAGAAGGAGGGGGGCGGCCGGTGCTCATCTAGTTGGCTCCTGGTTCACTCGCCGGTGCGTAGGTTGGCGGTGACGCGGGGTCGAGGGGCTCCTCCCCTCGATCCAATTGAGAGCGAGGGAGCAGGGGGGAGCACGAGAGGATCTGGATCGAAAAAGGGTAGTGACTGGGCGCGGAAGGAGAGCCGCAGGTGGATCGGGAGGAGATCCCGAGGTTGGGGGGAGGCTGTCGGCTGGCTAGATTGGTCGGGGAGGATCCCGAGGAAGGTGGAGACTGGGTGGCGGCGCGAGGAGGGAAAAGAGGGAGTTGGTCTAGGGTTAGGCTAGGGTTTGATCTGATTCAGTAAGTGGGTGCACTATAAATAGGAAACATAGGGTTGGGATTAGACCCTTCGATCGTAATCGAGCAGTCGAGAATAAAAGGTTAGAGGAGTCCAATTAACAAAACAGGGACGTTTTGTAGATGTTTGGGGATGATCCGGACACAACGGTAGCGACAGTCCAAGTCGGGTTCGGGACAACTATCAGACGTGCGCGCGAGGAGGGCCGCGGGCTGACGAGAGAGGTTAGGTTGGACCTAGCAGTAGGTAGTGGGCTGTGTAGACGGTCTCGAGCTGAGTGAAGAGAAAAGAGGGAGGCCCGGCGACTGTTTTCAGAGACCGAAAACGTCCGACGATTTGACCGACTATATTGTCGCTATAGTTATCCGTTGGGGCGTCAAACGAACTCCGAATGCGATGAAACTTGGCAGGTGGCCTACCTACACTATAATAAGACCGCACGCCAACTTTCAACCCAAACCGAGAACATTTTCCGGCCACTTATAAAATAATATTTCGGACGTGCCGCAGGCGCGTGCAAGGGTGTCTGGGCTCAGAACGGACAACGGACGAAATTGGGGAAACCGGACGGATGCAAGTTTTGAAAACATGATGATGCAATGCGGATGGTGACATGATAAGATGCAACACGCAAGCAAATGACATGGCAACAACAACGAATAACTGGAAGCCACCTGGCGCGTCGGTCTCGTGGCGTCACAACACTCCACCACTATGAGAGGATCTCGTCCCGAGATCTAGGATGGCACCGGAGGGAAAAGGAAGAGGAAGATAAGAGGTAAAACTAAGTTGCTTCTTTGACAAATGAGTGAAAGCAAAGAACCTTGCGAGGTTGAAAAAATTTAAAGAAGGAAACAACGAAGATGAGCAAAGTTGAAAACACTCCGCTAGAAAAGAGGAACAAGGAACATTACTAGAACCTTGTGGGTTGAAAGACATAAGAAAAGTGTTACAATGGACAATAGGTACGTGCAAGCACTCTGATTGAAACAAGATGTACAAGGAACGACAAGGATCAATTACGAAAACACTCCGGTTGGACATGGAAGGTAAAGAATATAAACTTTGCCAAACGAAAGCACTTGGATGAGACTCCAGTTAGATGGATAAGCAAAAGAAAGAACATGATCTTCACAAAACGAGTTGATGAGCGAAGAGAGTAACATCACAATGCCTCCAGAAGGAAGAATAGAAGATATATCATTGGAATAAAAAAAATGGAGAAGAAAATCCCAACTTCTGCCACGAACAAAAACAATGGATTAGATTGATATCAACAAGGAGACGGGAAACTTATTCCACCGGGAGGATAAATGAAGAACTTGGGTCATTTATAAGCACCATAAATAGCAACAATCCTTAGGGAAAGCTTTAGGTGAAATATAACCCAAGATAACTCCAACGAAGAGATTGATGGATTGAGAAGAGCTCATGCTAGAAGAGATTGATGGGTTTAACTTTCTCATTCTTAACAACAAGTGAATCATGAAACATGAACTCAAATTATCAAGAATAACATAATACCATCTCAAAAGATAAGATAGAACGAATTGTACTTCGGAACACAAGATAAAGAATACTTGAAGTATATCTTGACGGATCATAGCTTCGAGAGATATCTTGAAGAACAATAGAAGAGTGAAAAAGGATCCTTGACGAACCACCATGTAGCCTCCATGACCAACTCCGGTAACAAAAGGATAACGAAAAGAAAGAGAAGTTGAAAACACAAGGTGAAACCTCGTAATGATTTAGATGGGTCTCCATGATAATTACAGCTTGGAACTCCGAGAAAGAAAAGATAAAGCATCTCGAACCGAGAATGTGATATGATGAACCACTCCGGAAAGCAGGAATTTAATTTACTCGATGAAACAAGAATAATAATTACATTATGCTTAACCTTCATCAAATAAATTGTTGACAAACAATGGATTTGGCACACTACTTATTCTCGTAGAAAGGATTAAGATAGATATAGCGCAAACTTGATAAGATCTTAAACGAATCACCGGTCGGGTTGAAACAACGAATAAATTGATATGATAAACGGAGGAAGTAAAATCTTTGAAGAATCACCGTAAGAATTGAAAATGAATGAAGAAAACGAACACATCAGTAGGAGGAATTGAAAAATGAGCGAAGATACTTGAGAGAATTTAGATGCAAGTGAATGAAGAGATCCCGAATTGATTAGAGAAAACTTGAACGAAGCACCGGTAAGATTTGGAGAACGAGAGCTGAAAGCTAGAATGAATAAATCTTCTGAAATGATGGGCTTCATAGAAAACAAACTGAAATACTCTTGAAATGCTCCGGATGGGTGAAAGGAAATTCTCACAACCAAAACAATTATGAGAGGATGGCACGAAGCTAGAGCCATGAATCTTGAAGAGAATGGAGCAAGATTGAGAGAAAAAATATTCTTCGGTCTTCAAATGTTGAGAATACCGATGAGAAACACCACCATGAATTGTTGAGATACTCCGGGATGAAAATTAGAAAGGTTGAACCAACGATGAAAAGAATTTGAAAGATCTTGGATAAAGACATTTGACTGATGATGAATCATCCTTACATGAAACTTCGAAAAGAATATGGGATAGCTCTGGGAAAATAAAAAGAGTCAGGTAAGATCCTGGGAAAAGACCTGTGGGTTAGGGCCCACTGAAAAGAAACACCGTAGAACAATTTGAAGAGAGATTGCACCGGTTGAAATAAATGGCTTGAATGAGATAACAATCTCGAAGTAGCTTGAACGGATCTTTAATGAAAAGACGAGCCTTCCGAGATATCTTCAGCACTCCGGAACAAATGAATAGCGAGAGGTGAATGATTAAGAATTGCATCGGCATGAGAAAACATTGAAATGAGGAAAAGGCATGTGATCAACATAGAAGGTTTGAATTGAATCCGCCGGCGAAGAAAATAATGAAGAATGATGAACGAGTGGAGCATCTTCAAGAGAACCACCGTGTAAGGATGTTGATTGAAAAGAAAGAGGCATCACATCCATAAAATGGATAACGAATTAATAAAACTGAGTCCTTGAAGAAAAAAGGGTGGGAGGGTGGGAAAAACAAAGACACTTGGAGCCGGATGAAAACAAACACCGTTGAGAATACTTAGAGTTGGTCTTATGGTTGTTGAAAATGATCGGATCCACTTGAAGAGTAACACGCCGGTTGAAAAGGATTGACATGACAATCCTAATTATCATGAAGGGTTGTATTCACATAGGAGTATGAGAACACCGCTTAGGAAAGTTGTGGACTCAACATTTAACTCCGAAGCAACTGGAATACTACAAATCAAAACAAAAACAAAGGATTGGCTTGCAGAATAAGCCGGAAGAAACATATGATAGAGATTTCGTCCGAAGTTTTCGTGGTGGGGCCTACACGGGCTCGATCGTACAACACCATCATGTACAAGGCAGTGCACATGACATACGAAGCGTCCCCGAGTCGGCATAGCCAAGGACTCTTTAAGACACAGCGAGACCACTGTAAAACCAACCGTGGATAGGCGGACCACTAGACGTCGAACCGCAATCTCATATCATGCATCTGTCGAAAAGATATCCTATGAGCTACTTGAATTCCCACTTATAAACTCCCGAAATTTTCCGGTTATGCAATCAGGTGTTGGGGATACAGGGGAAGCATAATAGCTCACCCAAAACTAGCAAATCCTACATCCAGCTGTATCCATCCTTCAACACATAACCAAGAAACCTTCCGAAATCATTTACCTAAACCTTCGAAAAGCATCCGTTATACGAGTTATGGCAATACTCCTGAACTCCCGCCCTAGTACTGGGTGGTGTCGAGGTTATCTCACCAACAACTGCATAAAAGAGCTTTTCGATGTCGGCGAAACTCAGGTATTCCAGAACTGCAACAATAAAATTGTGACGATAACACCTCGGAGCTCAACTCCCCGGGACACTGCCGCAACCCCTAAATTTCAGGAGGCACCAAGAACAATGTTCTCATCACAAAACCATCGGAACGATTCCAAGATAAAAGCGTGATCCTAAAAAATTTTAGTGAAATTTGAGAAGAGAAGAGTCAAAACTCTACGTCAGGATACCTAACAAGAGCAACGAAGGGACTGAGGAGTAAAAAGAATCCTACTCTTCGATTGTATAATCCTAAATGACTCAAAACATTTTTCAAGACTCAACAACGCCAGTGATTCGATCAAGCAGGGGGCTCCTAAGTCGGGGAAGGCTCTGATTACCAACTTGTAACACCCTCGATGCGGCTATATCTCCCACGTGTCAGAGCACCACTTAGAGGCATAACCGCATTGAAGGCAATGTCGCAAGTGGGGTAATCTTCACACAACCCATGTACTGAATAAAGAAAGAGATACATAGTTGGCTTAAAATCGCCACTTCACACAATACATGAATGTAGCATTACAACAACCAGATACAATCAAGGTCCGACTACGGAACCAAAATCAAAAGAAGACTACCCCTAATGCAAAAGATCCCCGATTGCCCTGACTGGGCTCCACTACTGATCAATTGAAACGAAAACAACACAAAGAACGAGATCTTCATCGAGCTCCTCCTTGAGCTCGGTTGCATCACCTGCACGGTATCATCGGCACCTGCAAGCTGCTTTGGAAGTATCTGTGAGTCATGGGGACTCAGCAATCTCACACCCTCGCGATCAAGACTATTTAAGCTTATGGGTAGGGAAAAGGTATGAGGTGGAGCTGCAGCAAGCGACTAGCATATTTGGTGGCTAACATACGCAAATGAGAGCGAGAAGAGAAGGTAAAGCACGGTCGAGAAACTATGATCAAGAGGTGATCCTAGAACAACCTACGTCAAGCATAACTCCAACACCGTGTTCACTTCCCGGACTCCGCCGGAAAGAGACCATCACAGCAACACACGCAGTTGGTGCATTTTAATTAGGATAAGTTTCAGGTTTTCTACAACTGGACATTAACAAATTCTCATCTGCCCATAACCGTGGGCACGACTTTCGAAAGATCAAATCCCTGCAGGGGTGTCCCAACTTAGCCCATCACAAGCTCTCACGGTCAACGAAGGATATTCCTTCTCCCAAGACAATCCAATCAGACTCGGAATCCCGGTTACAAGACATCTCAACAATGGTAAAACTAAACCAGCAAAGCCGCCCGATGTGCCGACAAATCCCGATAGGAGCTACACATATCTCGTTCTTAGGGCACACCGGATAGGTCAAGCTACGAGTAAAACCAACCCTCGAGTTGCCCCGAGGTGGCCCCGCAGGCTGCCCATTTCGGACCAACACTCAGAGGAGCACATGCTCGAGAGGGGGTTAAAATAAAGATGACCCTCGGGCTTCGGAAACCCAAGGGAAAAAGGCTAGGTTGTTAGTGCAAATGGTAAAACCAAGGTTGGGCCTTGCTGGAGGAGTTTTATTCAAGGCGAACTGTCAAGGGGTTCCCATTATAACCCAACCGCGTAAGGAACGCAAAATCAAGGAACATAACACCGGTATGACGGAAACTATGGCGACAAGAGTGGAACAAAACACCAGGCATAAGGCCGAGCCTTCCACCCTTTACCAAGTATATAGATGCATTAATATAAATAAGAGATATTGTGATATCCCAACAAATATCCATGTTCCAACATGGAACAAACTCCATCTTCACCTGCAACTAGCAACGCTATAAGAGGGGCTGAGCAAAGCGGTAACATAGCCAAACAACGGTTTGCTAGGACAAGGTGGGTTAGAGGCTTGGCTTAGCAATATGGGAGGCATGATATAGCAAGTGGTAGGTATCGCAGCATAGGCATAGCAATAGGGCGAGCAACTAGCAAGCAAAGATAGAAGTGATTTCGAGGGTATGGTCATCTTGCCTGAGATCCCGCAAGGAAGAAGAACGAGTCCATGAAGAAGACGAACAGACGTAGTCGAACGAATCCTCACAAACTCCACATTATCGGAACCAACCCAAAGAAGCAACACCGGAAAGAAGCAAACAACATGGTAAACAACCATCACATCAACAAGGCAAGATGCACAACCAAGTATGATGCATGTCCGGTTTAAATATGCATGGCATGGCAAAGTGCAACAAACAACACTACAAATTAAGTGGAGCTCAATATGCAGCGAGTTGCATATTGACAGAACACCACATGTCTTATTTAGTTCTCTCTCGTTTATGTACCCAACAATATTAAATGCTGTTTAACATGGCAAGAGGTGAAGCAAAGTAAAACTACCTATATAGGCAAGTTTAAATGAGGCCGGAAACAATGAACAACAACTCCGGTAAATCCCCATATGCAAATATTTTAGGTTTGGTACTGTTCTGCCCTAAACACAATTTTAGAGTTATTAAACATGCAAAGTGATGACACAATGTCAAACTAGGCATTTTTCTACCCCATTTACATATAAAGTTTATTAGAAACCGAGCTACGGTTATTTAGTTATGAATTAAAACATTTTAACAAGTTATTGGAGCAAATTTAAACAAATAACATTTTAAACATTTTAAACATGGATGAAAATGACATATTATGAAACTAGATGAAAAACTAAGCATATTTCATATATAAAGTTTTTACATCAGATGCATAGTTTGTGAGTTATTAAATTTATGAATTTGAGGGTCTTTTTTGTAAAACTGCGCAATTCGGGATAAATGGACAAAATCGCAGATCCGGGGAAAAACATAGACGGGCCGAAACTGAGCGCTCACATTGGGCTTGGCCCGGTTGAGCAGAGAAGGGAGCAGCGGACGGCCTCATCTGGTCGTGGCCCACGTGGGCGCTGGCGCGGAGCTGGGCCTCGCATGGCCCAAGACATGTGAAGGCTGGCAGGCTCGCAGCGGGAGCTGGGCCGGAGGAGTGGGCGAAGGGCAGGCGCTGCCGGGCCTCAGCGGCACTAGCAGCCCACGCCCACATGCGTGCACGAGCGGGCAAGGTCGTCGTGGGGAGGAGGTCAACGCGAGTAGGGGCGCTGCACTCTGCTCGTTTCTGAAGAAGAACGGTAGCGACAGGTTCAGGGCGACGTCGTGTCGGGAACGGGCACAGGCAGCGGAGGTGATCTCCTGTGGGGCGGCGTGGGGCGGCTTGAACTCCGGCAAGGCGGAGGTTCGGCGAAGAGCAGAGGAAGGACCTCCGGGACTTGGCGCGGCGCTCGTCGGGGTCCTACTGGAGGCTCTCATCTCCGGCATGGTCAGTAGGGCGAGGACGACGGCGACCGGACGCGGGAGCAGGCGAGGGAACGATGCCCGACGACGCGAAGGCAGAAGGAGCTAGCGGACATCCATGGCATCCTGCGAGGCATAGAGAGAGAGAGAGAGAGAGAGAGAGAGAATTGAGAGAGGGGGAAACGGGAGGAGCACGGGAAGGTGGAGAAGGAGGGGGCGGTCGGCGCTCATCTAGTTGGCTCCTGGTTCGCTCGCCGGCGCGGAGGTTGGCGGTGATGCGGGGTCGAGGGGCTCCTCCCCTCGATCCAATCGAGAGCGAGGGAGCAGGGGAGAGCACGAGAGGATCTGGATCAAAAAAGGGTAGTGGCTGGGCACAGAAGGAGAGGCGCGGGTGGATCGGGAGGAGATCCCGAGGTTGGGGGGAGGCTGTCGGCTGGCTAGATTGGTCGGGGAGGATCCTGAGTAAGGTGGAGACTGGGTGGCGGCGCGAGGAGGGAAAAGAGGGAGTTGGTCTAGGGTTAGGCTAGGGTTTGATCTGATTTAGTAAGTGGGTGCACTATAAATAGGAAACATAGGGTTGGGATTAGACCCTCCGGTCGTAATCGGGTGGTCGAGAATAAAAGGTTAGAGGAGTCCAATTAACAAAACAGGGACGTTTTGTAGATGTTTGGGGATGATCCGGACACAACGGTAGCGACAGTCCGAGTCGGGTTCGGGACAACTATCGGACGCGCGCGCGAGGAGGGCCGCGGGCTGACGAGAGAGGTTAGGTTGGACCTGGCAGTAGGTAGTGGGCTGTGTAGATGGTCTCAAGCTAAGAGAAAAGAAAATAGGGAGGCCCGGCGACTGTTTTCGGAGACCGAAAACGTCCGACGATTTGACCGACTATATTGTCGCTATAGTTATCCGTTGGGGCATCAAACGGACTCCGAATGCGATGAAACTTGGCAGGCGGCCTACCTACACTATAATAATACCGCACGCCAACTTTCAACCGAAACCGAGAACATTTTCCGGCCACTTATAAAATAATATTTCGGACGTGCCGCGGGCGCGTGCAAGGGTGTCTGGGCTCAGAACGGACAACGGACGAAACTGGGGAAACCGGACAGATGCAAGTTTTGAAAACATGATGATGCAATGCGGATGGTGACATGATAAGATGCTACACGCAAGCAGATGACAAGGCAACAACAACGAATAACTGGAAGCCACCTGGCGCATCGGTCTCGGGGTGTCACATTTAATTTGGAACCAATTTGTAGTATTCGAGTTTCTTATGATTCTCCCACTATTCCAAATGAGAATAATTTTGCCTATGTGGAGAGTAGTAAATTTTCTATGCTTGTAGATCATGAAAATAATGCTTTAGGTGCTGGTGATATTGTTGAATTCATTCATGATGCTACTGAAAATTACTATGAGGGAGGAACATATGCTTGTAGGAATTGCAATAATATCAAGTTTCCTCTCTATGTGCTTAAAGTTTTGAAGTTATGCTTGTTTTGCCCTCCTATGCTAGTTGATTATGGTTCCCACAAGTTGTTTGCTCACAAAATCCCTATGCATAGGAAGTGGGTTAGACTTAAATGTGCTAGTCATATTCTTCATGATGCTATCTTTATGTTACAATTCTTATCTTTTATGTGAGCATCACTGAAATCACCATGCCTAGCTTGGGGCATTAAACGATAGCGCTTGTTGGGAGGCAACCCAATTTTTATTTTTGTTCCTTGCTTTTTGGTTCTGTTTAGTAATAAATAATTCATATAGCCTCTTTTTATATGTGGTTTTATGCTTTTAATTAGTGTTTGTGTCAAGTAGAACCTTTGGGAAGACTTGGGGAAAGTCTTTGTGATATTGCTGTAAAAAAACAGAAACTCTAGCGCTCACGAGATTTGCTTCCAACTTTTTACTGGAGATTGCTATTTAGTTAATTATTTTTGAAGATGATTAATAGATAAATTCCTCACGTCCATCAATTTATTTTAGAATTTTTGGGGTTCCAGAAGTATTCGAAATCTACAGATTACTACAGACTGTTCTGTTTTTGACAGATTCTGTTTTTCGTGTGTTGTTTGGTTATTTTGATAAATCTATGAGTGGTATCGGATGGTATGAACCATAGATGAGTTGGAATACAGTAGATATTACACTAATATGAATTTAGAATGAGTTCACAACAGTACCTAAGTGGTGATTTATTTTCTTATACTAACGGAGCTTACAAGTTTTCTGTTAAGTTTTGTGTTGTGAAGTTTTCAAGTTTTGGGTAAAGATTCAATGGACTATGGAATAAGGAGTGGAAAGAGCCTAAGATTGGGGATTCCCAAGGCACCCCAAGGTAATATTCAAGGACAACCAAGAGCCTAATCTTGGGGATGCCCCGGAAGGGATCCCCTCTTTCGTCTTCATTCATCGGTAACTTTACTTGGAGCTATATTTTTATTCACCACATGATATGTGTTTTGCTTGGAGCGTCATTTTATTTTCTTTTGTTTTCCTTGCTGTTTGAATAAAATACCAAGATCTAAAATTATTAAATTTCATAGTCTTCACATAGTTGCATAATTATTCGACTACTCATTGATCTTCACTTATATCTTTCGGAGTAGTTTATCATTTGCTCTAGTGCTTCTCTTATATCTTTTAGAGCACGGCTGTGGTTCTATTTTATAGAAATAATTTATATCTCTTGCTTCACTTATATCATTTTGAGAGTCCTTTAGAAAATCATGGTAATTTACTTTGGTTATAAATTTTAAATGCTAAGAGAAGTTGGATGCTTGATAGTTGTTTTGAGATATAAAGGTGGTAATATTAGAGGTGTGCTAGTTGAGTAATTGTGAAATTGATGAATACTTCTGTTGAAGTTGGCAAGTCCCGTAGCATGCATGTATGGTAAACGTTGTGTGACAAATTTGAACCATGGGGTGTTCTTTGATTTCTTTCCTTATGAGTGGCGGTCGGGGACGAGCGATGTTCTTTTCCCACCAATCTATCCCCCTAGGAGCATGCGCGTAGTGCTTGGTTTTGATGACTTGTAGATTTTTGCAATAAGTATGTGAGTTCTTTATGACTAATGTTAAGTCCATGGATTATACGCACTCTCACCCTTCCATCATTGCTAGCCTCTTCGGTACCGTGCATTGCCCTTTCTCACCTTGAGAGTTGGTGCAAACTTCGCCGGTGCATCCAAACCCCGTGATATGATACGCTCTATCACACATAAGCCTCCTTATATATTCCTCAAAACAGCCACCATACCTACCTATTATGGCATTTCCATATAGCCATTCCGAGATATATTGCCATGCAACTTTCCACTGTTCCATTTATTATGACACGCGTCATCATTGTCATATTGCTTTGCTTGATCATGTACTTGACATCGTATTTGTGGCAAGGCCACCATGCTTAATTTTTCATACATGTCACTCTTGATTCATCGCAATCCCGGTACACCGCCGGAGGCATTCACATAGAGTCATATTTTGTTCTAAGTATCGAGTTGTAATTCTTGAGTTGTAAGAAAATAAAAGTGTGATGATCATCATTAGAGCATTGTCCCATGTGAGGAAAGGATGATTGTAACGCCCCAAGACCGATGTGCCAGGTGTCGTGCAGTTATTCGCTGTTGTTGCGTTGTCATTGCTTGCGTGTCATGCATTGCATATCATGTCATCATGTGCAATTCATTTGCACACATGTTCGTCTCATGCATCCGAGCATTTTCCCCGTTGTCCGTTTTGCATTTCGGCGCTCCGTTCTCCTCCGGTGCTCATTTCTGTCTTCTTCTCCTGTGTGGGGATTAAACATTTCCGGATTGGACCGAGACTTGCCAAGCGGCCTTGGTTTACTACCGGTAGACCGCCTGTCAAGTTTCGTACCATTTGGACTTCGTTTGATGCTCCAACGGTTAACCGAGGGACCGAAAAGGCCTCGTGTGTGTTGCAGCCCAACACCCCTCCATTTTGGCCCAAAACCCACCTAAACCTATTCTATCTTCTAGAGCGTTCGATCACGATTGCGTGGCCGAAAACCGCACCTCATTTGGACTCTCCTAGCTCCCTCTACCTATATATATATGTGGCCATCCCCGATATTTTCGCGGATGAACCCTAGCCCCGCTCCTCTCGCATCGCCGGACATGTCCATCCGGTCGCCGGACATGTCCACCCCGGGCCGGCCACGTCGCCCGACCAATGGCGCGCCGCCATGTCACCGTCGCTGCCGCCCTCGGCCTATCCCCTTGCACCACCTGGCCCCTGCCTCTTCTCCGCCGCCGCGCCTCACCCGCCAGCCCGCCAGGGCCCGCGCGGGGCCCTCGGGCCCGGTCGCCGCCGCCTGTCGCTCGGCTCATGAGAGCCCGAGCCTCGCCTCCCGCTCCCCGGCCGAGCTCCTCCGCCGCCTTGCTCGTCGCCCGCCGCGCCGGCGCCGCCCCGCTGGCTCGCCACCTCGTCGCCGGCCGCCGCCCCGCCACGCCAGCTCCGCCGAAGGCCGCCGCCCGCCGCCCTTCGCTTCGGCGCCGCACCGCCACGCTGCTTCCGCCGATGGCCGCCGCAGCTCCGGCGCCGCCCGCTGCACCTCGCCTCACCTCTTTCAAGCTCCGGCCACCACGGACATGAATTCTGGCGAGAGCGCCGCCGCCTCAAAATCCGCGCTGGATCTGGATCTGAAACCCTCCTCGGTTGACTTTCTCGTCCCTAACCCTATTTATCTTGCATACTTTGACCTGTTGTATCTCCGCATCCGTAGCTCCGATTCATGCATATAGCATATCAAAGTGTTCGTCTCAGAGAGTACATCATTTCATCTCATTGCATCATTTTCATTTGAGTTCATCTTGATGCCTGAAATGTTGTTAGAAGAGTGCAACTTGAGATAATTGTTAGATCTGTTGCTCCATTTAGTTATTTTTCATTTTTGCCATGATTAATGTGTGCATGATATGCCCATGAGCCCTAGATATGTTTTGTTAAGGGTTTTGCCATCTTTCCAGAGGTGCAACCCATGTATTTTTGTGATGTGTGTGGTGACTAGCACAAGCTTGCAAAGTGGTGCACTTGTTAATGCTGATTTCAGGGACTTAGCATCTCCACTAAGTCCTTGTCCTGTTTATCTCATATGGCCATATGTTCATGTTGTTTCCTAGTGATCCGTGCCTCTTTTGAGGATGATCAGTAAGGATGTTTTGTTAATCTTGTAGTGCTCTATCCATCCATGTCTTTGTTTGTAATTATGGAGCACCCTAGCTTGAGTCAATCGAGCTCTACTTTTGCTACTTCGTTAATCTGGGCAGATTGTCTACTTGTTAGCGATTTTGCCGATGATGTTGTAGTTGATCCGTGCATGCTATGCTATTGTTCTTGCCATGTCTAGCTTGAATTTTGTGTATTCTTGTTGGGTGTATGCTTAGCTTTTCATGACTTGCTTTGTAGTGAGTGCATCGAGCTCGTAAACATGCCTACTTGATATCTGTTTCAGCATGCTCCAGTTTTCACAAAGTCTGAGAACTGATTATGTTTTTACCATGTTCACATGCTTGCAATTGTATTTTCTGATCCCTTTTGGCTCAAGGTCACTAAGGGACTTTTTTTAAGCTCTTTGAGTAGCTCCATTCCATGCTTTCCTTTGCCATGTACAGGTCCTGTAGCATGTAGTTTTCATGCTCTGAAGAGTGCTATCTGATCTGAAATTCCAGACAAGTGTTGATTTCACTAAGTCTGAAATCTGTTTGTCAAATGCATTTTTGCCATGCTTGTTTGAACCTGTTAATGGATGAATTGGTCGTAGCTCAGTGCTAGACTTTTGTTAAGCATCATGAATGGATTCCAGCCATGTATTTTTTTGCCATGTTTGGATGCTGTAGCATGTTCATCGCATTGCATTTAGATGGCTACTTGCTGTAAATCGCAGACCGGTGCCATATTTGAATTGCTTGCCATTTCCAAACCGTAACACCGATTCCGTTGATCTTTATATAGTTTTCAAGCGGTTTCATCTCATCTTTCCAGTGGCACACTTGGATTTCCAAGTTGAGGCCAGGTTCATGCATTCCCTTGCAAATCATGCATATGCATCGCATACCGCATCTCGCATGTCATACCATGTTCATGTGTTGGTTGTTTACTATGTTGTGTGCTTCTTTCCGGTGTTTGCTTCTTCGGGTTGGTTCCAGTTACGTCGCGTTTGTGAGGACCCGTTCGTCTACGTCCGTTTGTCTTCTTCATGGACTCGTTCTTCTTCCTTGCGGGATTTCAGGCAAGATGACCATACCCTCGAAATCACTTCTATCTTTGCTTGCTTAGTTGCTCGCTCTTTTGCTATGCCTATGATGCGATACCTACCACTTGATTATCATGCCTCCTATATTGTTGAACCAAGCCTCTAACCCACCTTGTCCTAGCAAACCGTTTTTTGGCTATGTTACCGCTTTGCTCAGCCCCTCTTATAGCGTTGTTAGTTGCAGGTGAAGATTGAAGTATGTTCCTTGTTGGAACATGGAGATGTTGTTCCTTGTTGGAACATGTTTACTTGTTGGGATATCACATTATATCTTATTTAATTAATGCATCTATATACTTGGTAAAGGGTGGAAGGCTCGGCCTTATGCCTGGTGTTTTGTTCCACTCTTGCCGCCCTAGTTTCCGTCATATCGGTGTTAAGTTCCCGGATTTTGCGTTCCTTACGCGGTTGGGTAATAATGGGAACCCCTTGACGGTTCGCCTTGAATAAAACTCTTCGAGCAATGCCCAACATTGGTTTTACCATTTGCCACCTAGCCTTTTCTTTTCCCTTGGGAGTCGCGCTCCTGAGGGTCATCATTATTTTACCCCCCCCCCCAGGCCAGTGCTCCTCTGAGTGTTGGTCCAACTTGTCAGCCGCCGGTGGCCACCAGGGGCAACTCTGGGCTGGCCTACCGGAAGTTTGGACGATCCGGTGTGCCCTGAGAAAGAGATATGTGCAGCTCCTATCGGGATTCGTCGGCACATTCGGGCGGTGTTGCTGGATTTGTTTTAACCTGTCGAAGTGACTTGAAGAACCGAGATACCGAGTCTGATCGGAACGTCTCGGGAGGAGGTCTATTCCTTCGTTGACCGTGAGAGCTTGTGATGGGCTAAGTTGGGACACCCCTGCAGGGATTTGAACTTTTGAAAGCCGTGCCCGCGGTTATGGGCAGATGGGAATTTGTTAACGTCCGATTGTAGAAAACCTGAAGTTGACCTTAATTAAAATATATCAATAGCGTGTGTAACCATGATGGTCTCTTTCCGGCGGAGTCCGGGAAGTGAACACGGTTGTTGGAGTTATGCTTGACGTAGGTTGCTATAGGATCACTTCTTGATCATACTTTTATCGACCGTGCTTTGCCTTCTCTTCTCGCTCTCATTTGCGTATGTTAGCCACCATATATGCTAGTCGCTTGCTGCAGCTCCACCTCATACCTTTACCTTACCCATAAGCTTAAATAGTCTTGATCGCAAGGGTGCGAGATTGCTGAGTCCCCGTGGCTCACAGATACTTACAAAACCAGCTTGCAGGTGCCGATGAGACCGTGCAGATGACGCAACCAAGCTCAGAAGGAGCTCGATGAAGATCTTGTCCTTTGTGTTGCTTCGTTCTAGTTGGTCAGTAGTGGAGCCCAGTTGGGGTCGATCGAGGACCTTTGTTGCATTTGGGGTTCTTCTTTTGTTTTGGTTCCGTAGTCGGACCTTGTTTGTATTTGGATGTTGTAATGCTTTATTCATGTAATTTGTGAAGTGGCGATTGTAAGCCAACTATGTATCTCTTTCCCTTATGTATTACATGGATTGTGTGAAGATTACCTCTCTTGCGACATTGCTTTCAATGCGGTTATGCCTCCAAGTCGTGCTTCGACACGTGGGAGATATAGCCGCATCGAGGGCGTTACAATGATGGAGACTATGATTCCCCCACAAGTCAGGATGAGACTCCGGACGAAAATATATATAGGATTAGAATAGTGTTGTCCTATATATATATATAGGACAACACTATTCTAATCCTGGGATTAGAATAGTTATTTCGATCACAGCAGCCTATATACGAGGCGAGGAGATCCTTCGAAGCTCTGAAACTGGTAGCGACAGAAAAAAAAAACACCAACTTCCTCGATCCCCAACCTCCCACGACCCCCTACCAGCGCGCCCCACACCAACCCCGGCAACCTCCCCGATCCACAGCCCGCGGCTCCGCCTTTTCTGGATACCCACGCGTTGCCACCGGAAGTGGATCCCGCGCATCGCCACCGGCCCCGGATCCCGCGGGTCGTCGCCGGCCCTGGATCCTGAGCGTCACCGTCAGGCCATGGTTCTTCACACGAAGACCGACTCCACCTGCTTCAACGGTGGTCGCCGTCCTCCTACTGCAGCAAGCCAACTCCGCATCCCTCCTCCACATGCTGACCTGCTTCCACACGCCGACGAGACCTGCCTCCACCTGCCCGCCCTCAGTCACTACCACCGTTTTGTTTTTTCGCGCCGACGCACTAAATCTGAACCACGACATCTGCGATGGTGGCACCCTGTGGCCTTCCCATCATCCAACGGATTGGGCACGAGAAGGCAAGATTCGTCCACCGCCACTATTTCCGGCATCGTCGCCCGCCTTGCCGCCTGCCACCGTGAATCCCCTCCCCCAACGAGGCTGTGTGCGAGCACCCTACCCGCCTGCTTGGGTCACTGCTGCACCCAACAGGCAAAAATCCCACCGGCATAGCTTTTCCTTTCCACCACATTGCCTACCACACTACCAGATCCTCCCGGTGGGGATCCGTTCCCACAAAGTACAGGAAGTTCGCCGACGGCACCGCAGGCCGTTCGCCTTGGCCGACCACCGCACGCACCGATGCTCATGATGCACCTCAGCACTGAATCCCTAGCTTACTCCCGAAGGCTTACATGAGTGCGCGGGTGTTGGCCTTCTGTGCAACGCCGCCATCCTGCAGCTTGTGCTCACTCGCCGGTGTTGCAAGCTAAGCCTGTCTGCATAATTGATTTCCAGCATTTGCGCTCCACCGGTGGTACACCGCGACTAACATATATTCTTTGTTTATTTGCAGATGCGGCATGCCTGAAGGAGTTGAAGTGTTACTTGACGTATAAAGGTTAAACATATAATGGAGAGAAGGACATGTATGTGTGTGTGTGTGCTGGTGAGGTTGAAGTTTAGAAAATGTGTGTGGTGACGACGAGGTTCATAAAAACATGTGTGTGGTGGAGAAGTTAACTAGATTTTTTAATTGAGACACAAGTAATAGCTTCTTTTGTGCAAACAGAAGACAAAAAATTGTATCTGGCTTTAGTAAGGACCGTCCCATGAAAGTTCATGCATATGAAAAAAGGAGATTCACAACTTCAGGGGTGACGAACAGAGAAGTTCGTGCATGAATGTTAGAGGAAAAGTTCAAGAAAAAGGATAACACTAAAACACACAAGGAAAAATAAATAAAACCAAAGATGGTCAAATTAAATCAATTGAGACGATCGATGTTTATGTAGCTAGAAGAAAACCCCAAAAATGGTAACTTTGGAAGTTCAAATTTAATAAATATTAAAGATAGAAAATGAGAAAAAAAAGAGACACATGTTTGTACCAAAATAAAAATCCAAGGATTTTCCTCTTTTTGAAAAAAACAAAAGGTTCAAATTAAATTAACATAGCAATTTGATGTTTGTAAGAAAAAACATATGTTTTACGTTTATAGAAAGCCCAAGAAAGTCGAATTAAAAAATGAAGTAGTTCGAAAAGAGTTAAAAATGAATTCCCTCGTTTAAAAACACAATAATTAAAAATGAATTTTCTTTGTGTCTAAAAAATAGGAAGTTCAAACTAAAAAAAGGAGCAGCTCAATATTTGCTATAAAAATAGGATTTTCTCTAGCTACTAAAAATGGAGAAGTTCAAGTTTAAATAACATATAAGTTCAAACTGTTTACTCCAATACCAGCCTGAACTTCAAGTTTAAAAAATGGAGAAGTTCAAGTTTAAAAAATAGAAAGTTTAAATAACATAAAAATTCCCTTACTAAAAGCGAAACAAATAGAAGTTCAAATTGATAACAGCCCAAAGTTCACATACTGCATGGTGTGTTTTGTGAGGGAAAAAAGAACAAAAAGAAAAACTCTTAATAATTTGTTGCTAGAAGTTCAAGTGGTCGCCCTGGGGAAGTTCAAAATAAATTGTGAGAGAGGTTCACCTTGTATTTACATGCGCAAAAACACACACAAAATAACAAAAATGATCTACATTAAAAAGTTTCTCCTATTCAACAATTTGAAACAAAGAGAAGTCCAAGGTGATAACTGTCGGAAGTTCACGTACTGCATGGTGTGTGTTTCGTATGAGAAAAATACAATAAAAAGGCAAAGTCTAAAAGTTTTGTTGCCAGAAGTTCAAGTGCTCGGGCCGGGAAAGTTCAAAAATTCTTCTGAAAGAGGTTCACCGTGTATTTAGATGTTCAAATGGAAAAACAAATATTTCAAATAAATCAACAAGTCCAAATAATAATAAAAAAGTTCAATATTTATATAAAAAGACAGGTTTCTCTTGGTTACTAAAGAATAAAATTAAAGAAGTTCAAATTAAAATAAAAGGAGTTGTTTGATGTTTACGGAAAACTCAAATTCTTTCATTTCTAGGAAAAATAAGTGTCTGAGGTTTAATTCAAAAAAAATGGTTGATGCTTAGTTGAAAACATATTTTTTCTAAGAATAAGACTAAGAAGTTCAATTCAAAATAACAAAGAAGTTCGAAGTATATACAAAAATCAGATTTGTTGCAAGAAGTTCACGTGCACCTCTGTGCACGGTTCAGAATTTATATTGTGGGGCGACCGACCTCCAATTACATGTTTTAAAATGGCAAAAAATGACTTCCGACCTTGAATTGCGTGTAATTTGACGTTTACACAAAAATACGACATAAGTTCGTAGTGAAAACAATGAGAAGTGCAAGTACTGCAAGGAATGCATTTCATGTAAGAAATAAAAGTATAGAAATTTAAAAGCTTAAAAGGTTTGTTGAAAGAAGTACAAGTGCTTTGTCCAGGGAAGTTCAAAAATTCTTACGAGAGAGGTTCATCTTGTATTTCCATGTTTGATTTTTTCCGTATAAAAATCGAATACAATTCTTTACTCAAAAATATAAAAAGTTGAAGTTCAAATTGAAATAACAGAGAATTTCGTAGTTTATTAAAACCAAGGATTTACCCGTTCAAAAAATAAAAAACACAATGCCATTTTTCACACTTTTAAAAACAACCTCATAAACGAAAAAATGGTTGCTAGAAGTTCAATTGCTCGACGAGAAAAAGTTCGAAAAATTCTTGTGAGAGAGGTTCACCGTGTATTTAGATGTCCAAAATACATAAAAAATATGTTGTTTTTTGTGTTTTAAAATAACTCTCTCAAAGCAGAGAGAAGTTCAACATGATAACAACCGTAAGTTCACGTACTACATGGTGTGTGTTTCATATAAGAAAAAATACAAAAAAGTGAAACAGAGTGAAGTTCAAACAGACATGCCTTAGAAGTTCAACTACTTCATGCAGTGCATAAAACAGCACGTCAAAAACAAAGTGAAGTTCAAACAGACATGCCCCAGAAGTTCTACTACTTCACACAGTGCATTTCCGTTCGCGATGAATGCAGAAATCATGATCTCGCCATTTTCTAATTTACCTCAAAATGGCAGGAATATTATTTGTGTAAATTCAAGTCCTCGGTCGGAGAAAGTTAAAAAAAATATTGTGAGAGAGGTTTGTACAAAAAGAATATCATTTGTGTAACACTGACGAAATGGATGAGAAAATTACAAACGAAAATATGTCACAGAAATTCAACGTGAAAACAGCAGGAATTTCACCTACTACACTGAATGAATTTCAGATGAAAAACTTTCAAAATCGTCGCGAGTATGAAAAAATGATCAACACGGGAAAGTTGTGTGTTTACAGCAGCTTTCCACTGGTATATCACTTGCTCAATTCCGGTGAGTGGATGGAGAGCTACGAGCAGTGGATGGAGAGCTACGAGAAAAAAAACACGTGAAAAACAGAGTGAAGTTCAAGTAGACATGCCGAGAAGTTCAGGTTCTTCACGTGGTGCATTTTCGAAGAATCTGTTTCACAATAAAGGCATAACGAATGATCTCGCCATTTTCGAAATTACTTGAAAATGGCCAGGATTCAGAGAAAACCATCAACATGAAAAAGTTTTGCATTTTCCGTAGCTTTTCAGCGGTATATTATTTGCCCCATTCCGATAAAGTTTGTAGAAATTATGGCAAAAAATACGTTTTAACCATTTTCAAAACTGACATAAAACCGTAATGAATTAGGAGAAACAATATATACAAAAACGTTTCGCATTTCTTCAAGCTTTCCAACGCCATATCATTTGCTACATTTGGACGTACGGTTAAAAAATTAGCTCGAAAATACGAACTCGGTGGAACTTGTACTGTTTTCTAAATTACTTTTAAACCATTCAAAATTTGAAAACACTTTTAACATAAAAAAGTAGCGCACTTTCATAAGCTTTCCAACGCCATATTATTTGCCTTAGTTGGATTAGCCGTTTAGAAATGGCGTCAAAAATACGAACTCGGGTGTTCGGTTTGTGAAATTTTATGATTTTCCGAATTACTCTTTAACCGTAGGGAATTCGAGAAAACTTTCAACATGTGGAAGGAGGGGTTTTGCAGAAGCTTTCCAACGCCATATTATTTGTCTCATTCCGATAAACGGTTTAAAAATGTGATCGAAAATACGATTCACGTTTTTTGTATGAAGAAAAAACGGTTTTCAAAACTGCTCTTAAACCGCTTACATTTTGCCAAAAATTTAACTCGGGTCATGATACTGATGTCCATAGCTATCCAACAGTATATCGCAAGCCCCATTTGGACACCTTTTAGCTGAAGTTCAACCTAGTACTCGGGGAAGGTCAGGCGCGTTACTCGGGAAGTTCATGTTGTGATCAGAATATTATTCTGATCCCGTGATCAGAATATTATTCTAATCCCGTGATCAGAATAGTGTTTATGTATAAGAGGCCAAAAAAAAGAAGGCCCAAATAAAAAAAGAATGAGATTAAAAGAGAGAAGGGACAATGTTACTATCCTTTTTCCACACTTGTGCTTCAAAGTAGCACCATGATCTTCATGATAGAGAGTCTCTTATTTTCTCACTTTCATATACTAGTGGGAATTTTTCATTATAGATCTTGGCTTGTATATTCCAATGATGGGCTTCCTCAAATGCCCTAGGTCTTCGTGAGCAAGTGAGTTGGATGCACACCCACTTAGTTTCTTTGATGAGCTTTCATATATTTTATAGCTCTAGTGCATCCGTTGCATGGCAATCCCTACTCCTTGCATTAACATCAATTAGTGGGCATCTCCATAGCCCATTGATTAGCCGCGTCAATGTGAGACTTTCTCCCTTTTTGTCTCCTCACACAACCTCAATCATCATATTCTATTCCACCCATAGTGCTATGTCCATGGCTCGCGCTCATATATTGCGTAAAAGTTGAAAGAGTTTGAAAAGGCTAAGTACGAAACAATGGCTTGGCTTGTCATCGGGGTTGTGCATGATGAGAGCATTTTGTGTGACAAAAATGAAGCATGGCCAAACTATATGACTTTGTAGGGATAAGTTTTCTTTGGCTATGGTATTTTGATAAGACATAATTGCTTGATTAGCATACTTGGAGTATTACTACTTTTATGTCAACAATAAACTTTTATCTTGAATCTTTCGGATCTGAACATTCATGCCACAATAGAGAAAAATATATTGAAGAATATTCTAGAAAGCATTCACACTTCATAAATTATTTATTTTATCATTTACCTACTCGAGGACGAGCAGGAATTAAGCTTGTGGATGCTGATACGTCTCCAACATATCTATAATTTTTGATTGTTCCATGCTATTATATTATCTGTTTTGGATGTTTATGGGCTTTACTAAACACTTTTATATTATCTTTGGGACTAACCTATTAACCGGAGGCCCAGCCCAAATTACTGTTTTCTTGCCTATTTAAGTGTTTCGAAGAAAAGGAATATCAAACGGAGTCCAAACGGAATCAACCCTTCGGGAGAGTTATTTTTGGAACGGAAGCAATCCAGGAGACTTGGAGTAGACGTCGGGGAAGCTTCGAGGAAGCCACGAGGCAGGGAGGCGTGCCTTACCCCCTGGGCGCGCCCCCCACCCACGTGGGCCCCTCGTGGCTCCCCTGACCGACTTCTTTCGCCTATATATGTCCATATACCCTAAAAACATCGGAGAGCACAATAGATCGGGAGTTTCGTCGCCAAAAGCCTCGGTAGCCACCGAAAACCAATATAGACCAGTTCCGGCACCGTGCTGGAGGGGGGAATCCCTCTCCGGTGGCCATATTCATCATCCCGGTGCTCTCCATGATGAGGCGGGAGTAGTTCTCCCTCGGGGCTGAGGGTATGTACTAGTAGCTATGTGTTTGATCTTTCTCTCTCGTGTTCTTGAGTCGGCACGATCTTGATGTATCGCGAGCTTTGCTATTATAGTTGGATCTTATGATGTTTCTCCCCCTCTACTCTCTTGTGATGAATTGAGTTTTCCCTTTGAAGTTATCTTATCGGATTGAGTCTTTAAGGATTTGAGAACACTTGATGTATGTCTTGCATGTGCTTATCTGTGGTGACAATGGGATATCACGTGATCCACTTGATGTATGTTTTGGTGATCAACTTGTGAGTTCCATGACCTCGTGAACTTATGCATAGGGGTTGGCACATGTTTTTGTCTTGACTCTCCGGTAGAAACTTTGGGGCACTCTTTGAAGTTCTTTGTGTTGGTTGAATAGATGAATCTGAGATTGTGTGATGCATATCGTATAATCATACCCATGGATACTTGAGGTGACATTGGAGTATCTAGGTGACATTAGGGCTTTGGTTGATTTGTGTCTTAAGGTGTTATTCTAGTACGAACTATATGATAGATCGAACGGAAAGAATAGCTTCATGTTATTTTACTACGGACTCTTGCATAGATCGATCAGAAAGGATAATTTTGAGGTGGTTTCGTACCCTACCATAATCTCTTCGTTTGTTCTCCGCTATTAGTGACTTTGGAGTGACTCTTTGTTGCATGTTGAGGCATAGTTATATGATCCAATTATGTTATTATTGTTGAGAGAACTTGCACTAGTGAAAGTATGAACCCTAGGCCTTGTTTCCTAGCATTGTAATACCATTTGTGCTCACTTTTACCACTTGCTACCTTGCTGTTTTTATATTTTCAGGTTACAAAAACCTATATCTACTATCCATATTGCACTTGTATCACCATCTCTTCGCCGATGTAGTGCACCTATACAATTTACCATTGTATTGGGTGTGTTGGGGACACAAGAGACTCTTTGTTATTTGGTTGCAGGGTAGCTTGAGAGAGACCATCTTCATCCTACGCCTCCCACGGATTGATAAACCTTAGGTCATCCACTTGAGGGAAATTTGCTACTGTCCTACAAACCTCTGCACTTGGAGGCCCAACAACGTCTACACAAAGAAGGTTGTGTAGTAGACATCAGAGAGCGAGAGCAATCCTCTCCCGAAAACCTAGCGCACAATGGACCAATCCTCTCCTTCCTCGAGCCCCATGCCACTTTGCGCCATCTAGCCTCCCCTGCTCCTTGACCCTCCACCGCACGGCTTGTGGTGATGCTGCCTTCTCCCCCAGGCCTCTTCTCGGTGCTCGTGGTGCAGCAGCGGGGGCGGCAATACATCCTTGATCCAGTCGGCTCGATCGCAGGTTGCCGGCATCGGGCGCCATGCTGCACGCCATGATTCTGCTCCTCCCGCGCGCGCCCCGTCGTCATATGATAGAGGCCTCCTCACATCATGCCCCCCATCTGGAGAGGGAGGGACAGACTCAGCCAAAGGTGTCAGCGTCGGATGCCTCTTCATGGTCGACGACAGGATGAGAGGAGGAGCAGCCACATCAGGTGGCACTTCTGGCAAACACAATGTGCAGCTGCAACAGGTGGTCGTGCTAACGAAGGGATGGCCCATGGCTCTGGTGCCCTCAACAGAAAGGCAAAGCCAAGATCAACCTCTCACATTATCTAGGTAGTTCGTTAGCCATGGAAGATGTAGAAGGAAAATCCATGTAAGTTTCTCTAATTTTATTCCATAGTTTTTTCTCCCCTAAATATACTGTTAGGCAGGTGTGCCCCTTCCTCCTTTCATGGCCCCCTTCAATTTACAGATTTCGGTGATCAAATCATTATATTAGTATGTGTCTCAGTTATTTTCTTCTTAATTTGACAAGTAATATGCCTATGGTATCATACATGATTATGAAAAAGAAGGGAAACAAATGGAAGCCTTCCTCCCACAGTTTTTACTTCTTGATTCTTCCGATCCTGATAGTCTTATTTTGTCTCAATTTATGGTTTTTCTGTACACATTTGTGCAGAACTGAGAAAGAAGAGGAGCAAGAATGTTGAGGTTTTTCTAGACATGTGTGCAAATTTGATAAAGAAAAGAAGAGGAATAATCTTGAGGAAGAGTTTGGTGAAGAATAAGATGAAAAAGAGAGGAATAATCTTCACGAAGAGTTTGGTGAAGAATAAGATGATTTTTTTGCGGGATACGTGTGTACTGATGTTGGAAAATGGTACTTCATATATGACACTTCTATTTTGATTTTTTAGGTCTAATATTTGTGCATACCTACCATGCTTTGTGTATTTGCATTTGCCTACTGGTTAAGGCATTATACTACTTGGTTTAATCTATCTTCATGCTATATGATTGATGATGCCCCTCTTTGAAATAAAACATGGGATCTACTGCTAATATGTCATGCTAGCATGTATGTGTTCTTTCTTAGGACTCTTATGAATACTTGGGGGGGTTAGCTATGTTGTTGATCAAATGCGGGTGCTCCTATCTGGTTAATCTGTTAAAATAAGAATCAATAACTAATTTTACGCACCTCTCGCTTTGATGATTTGGCTTCTCCAATATATCTGATATCTCTTTTTATTACATATATTTTTAGCTTTTCTATCCTAATTCAGTAGCACCATTTCTTGATGTAATTTCTCCAGGACTGTTGCTTCCACTATAGTGATTCTCATCTGAAAATGAATTTGAATACGGTCACTTTAGTATCAAGGTCAACCAACTGGTTTGCAATTGTTATTGCAGCCATGATTCTGTAGAAGAGAGGGTGCTTGCTACTAATCCTGTCCAAGTGTCCATCTATCTGGTCGTTGTTCGGTTCTTATTATATTTGTTTCCTTATGTATTGCAGGTCCTGCTGCTGTTCCACTGAGCTGCCACCTCGGACGCCGGCTTCTTCCTGCTAAGGTTTCTGCTTTGTCCGCCGGGTAATCCCTGGTAAGGTTTCAACTTTTCCCTTCAGCCTTACTTTGTTTTGCTCCTTTCATATACATTGGCTAATTTTTTCCCTACCGCGGGAAGATTACATGGCCCAAGCACCCTGCTACATTAGTCCTTTACTAGCCTCTCACATGTGCATAGGAAACATTACCAGTCTTCTTCCCCAGGTTCTTCTTCTCTCTTCCTGCGAAGTATGCGCCACCACGCTGGATTGACGGCTCGCATTTGCTTGCTTCTAACTATAACATCCAATTTTTTATTAAATTTGAATGTTAATAGAATCACTCAATGCATATCATATTTCTTTGCATTTTGGGGTTTTTGAAATATTCAAATAATAATTTTCCACTCGAAAGAAAAAACAAATGAGGGGATAAGATGACTTCCTCAAAATATAAAAGAGTTGGAAAATTTTATTTTGAATATTAGTTGGAGTTTCTATAGTTATTTGGTATTTATTCGATTTTCCAAAAGTGCATCAGTTGCATTAGGAAAAATGTTTTTTCTCTATGCGTAGATTAATGTTCACTATGCCCTAGAAATTCCAAGATAATTTTAGAAATTATCGTGGTATTATTAGGATTTTGTTTGAATTTTTTTTAGGGCCACCTTTGTTTTCTGTCAAAAAAAACATGCGCAAACCCGCGCGCAGGCCTAGCCAGCCGCTGGCCAAAACCAACCCATGGCCCAGCAGCCAGCCACGCCAGACCAGGACCACCCGCGACCGCAGCTCCCAGCACCAGAGCGCTCCTTGCCTCGCACGCCTGCCGTCTCCCTCTCGCTCACACGCAGCTAACGCTGCCAGATGGGACCCCGCCCGTATCATCTCCAACCTCCTACTCCTCCCGCTCAAGTAGAGCACGCGCCCGTGCACCGAACCCACCGGCCGCATCCCTCTTGGGATAACCCTTATCCCCGCTCCCCGAGCCCTCTGCTTGCGCCTATATAAACCCCAATCTCCCCCTCTCCATTCTGCCACCCCGTTTCGCCTCACACCACCCGTAGTCGACTCCCTGCCGCGTTGGATCTCGACGGAGCCGGAGCATCTCGCCGGAGTTTCCATCGTCGTAGACTTCCTTACCTTCATTTTGTTTCTGTCAATCTTTGTTACTCACCGAGGCACATCTTTTTGACACGTTTTTGCTGCCTAGGTCTCGCCAGAACCGCCGCCCCGACGACTTGCGTCCTCGCCGGAGCACGGAGCCACGGTCCCCGCGCAGCACCACCCCGGCCACCCCGACGCGCGCCACCACCACCACCGCGACCCCCTCATCGCGCTTGTCTCATTCCCCTTCTTCCCCGCCGCCCCGTCACCGCCCGACACCAGCTCCGCCGTCTCCTGTACGACACCGTCGCCCGTGGTGAGCCGCTCGCCCGCCCCTGTTCGGTTAGTTTTTTTATTTTAGTAGTAGATCAGTTTAGTATTAGATCGGTTAACTCGGTTTTCTTAAACCGCGGGTTTCGTTAAAAAACCCGATGTCTTTTTTAGTTAGCCACCGCCGCCGTTTTACTTAGATTGTGGCCGTCCGCTGTAAGCTACGCGGCGAACACCATTCGGACAGTAGGAATCTGCCACGTGACAGGGACCTATTTGCGATAGTTTTTCTTCACTGTTTAGTCCCCTTTTATCACAGATTAGTCCCTGATCTTAGATTAGCCATAACTTTTAAACCGTAGATCCAAACTCGATGAACCCAGTGGCAAATTCTTCGTCATGTTTAGATCTATCTAGTGGTATCATTTTTGTAAACTTTTCTTAGATTCAAATTTGAATTTATTCAGATTCGAATATGAATTTATTCAGATTCAAATTTGAACTACAAATGGCCATATCTCCCAACCGTAGCTCTGATTAAGTTGATTCTTTTTGCACTTTGTCACCGTAGACAAACCATATCACCTGGACCTTTGTCACAATAATTTTCACACACTAGAATTTGTCCATTAATATTTTTACTAGTATGCACTATAGTTCACATCACTTTTTGAACCATAGGCCTATGTTGTTTTGCACTTAGAATATTTTTGTGATAGCTTAGCGTGTTGTATATTCATTTGGATTTTATCGAGACTTCTTTCTTTGCATGTTTCTTCTTGGTTCTCTGAAATGTTTTCTTTTGTTTGTTTATCTTCTTTGTGATAGATTGCCTGGAGTGCGAAGTAGACTATTATCAGTCTTTAGAATTTGACCAGCAGTGCCAAGGCAAGTTGCATCTTGAGCATGTTTCATTACCTATGTTTTTATTATGCACTTAGTTCTTTGTGTAGGACTGCATGGTAGGAATTGATGTCGCATGACTATACTTTTCACCCAGTAGTTCATTCAGGTAGGTCTAAACCTTATAACATTGTCTCCATCATTTTACATTATGTTGCTTCGCTAAGTAGACGTGGATTGGGGAATGATCATTGAAAAGTATGAGTGACAATGTAGTAAATAGGACCTAAGATAATTAATGAACTACCTGGGCGGAAACTTGTTGGAATGGTGGCGAAGTATAGTGGGGCACGCATGGGAAATCCATGGTGGTGCACCACTAGTGGTCCGTCCGCTCAAGCTCAAAGAGATCAATCGTATTCTCATGTCTAGAAGCTTACGTATGCAGCCACAAGCCAATATGGGCTCTGGCTTAGTTGAGTAGTTAGTGTGACCCCTTCCGGGATGGGCTAGCAGATGTAGAATGATGTAGGAGTACCGGCCTATCCGTGGGTTAAGGGGGAACATTTTTGAAAGACTATGTCTCGATCTTCCGATCATGGAGGTGGTCGGGTCTTGTGGGGAAAAGTGCACAACCTCTGTAGAGTGTCAACCTAATCGATTAGTTGTGTCCCCGGTTACGGACAACTTGAGCATCTAGTAGTGGAAATGACGGGAGATCTCTTCACCTTTAATTAAACAGTTGGGTTTTAAATGAAACTTGGGAACGGGTGGAGTTGGGTTTGCCAACTCATCCTATGCAAATGTGTAGTAGTAGAATAACATCTTTTCTAATAGGGAAAAACTAGCTTTATGCAAAAACTAAACTTAGAGCTATCCACTAGCCAAATTGCATGTATAAATAGGTTCATTACACTTATGATGTGACTTGCCAGTACATTCAATGTACTGACCTATATGGCTGCAACTTATCATGTTGCAGATATATCCAACGAAGATTAAGGTGCGATAGGTCGATGTTCTACACGCAACCTTGCTCGTGGAGTTGGACTCATTTACTACTTTGCTTCTGCAGTATTTGCTTATTGGCTCTATGCCCTATTTTGTAATAAATGTATTGCTCCTGGACTATCGATGTAATAAAGAGATGTGTGTTATTTTTGTTATTTCATCGACTACTGTGTGTGCTAGCAAGTCGATCCAGGGACTAGCACGGTAAGCACAGAGACTTCGACTCTTACCGAGTCAGGTCGCTACAAGATGGTACCAGAGCACACGTTGAATGTAGGATGCGATCCCTAGAAAATGGAAATGCCATAGGATAAAACTATATTTTTCATTTTCCCTATATATCCTTTGGTCTCATACCTTCTCTGCTTCAGTACTAATTTCTTCTCTCTTTCAAAATGTAGATGTCATCTGCCATTGTTGAGTTCGAGCTGCCCGATGAGACCATGCCCTTTGGACGGCAGCTGGTGAAGATCGTGAACCACTTGAAGATTGGGCTTCCCACATTCACTAGAACCTTCACAGCCACCCTGCCCAAGGAGACACGTTGGAGGATCGATGCCCATATCCTCGGATGCATACTCGAAAACCACAGCAAGCCCATTGATTTCCATCTCGATATTGCAACATGGGGCTTGGGCAGAGGCATCGCTGCTCACATTGCTCTCAAACGTATTCGGGATGAGTATGATGAGGACCTCAAGAAGACCTCCTTCGTGATGTATGGACGCCGCGACGCGAATGGATACGTGGTGCGTACCCCGGAGGACGAGACGATAGCATCCCATATCCAGGACATGGAGGAGCACATTCGCATGATGGAGATGGAGCTGTCTGACAACATGATCATCATCAAGAACCTCATGACCCGCAAGGCCAAGCTTGAGGAGGAGCTCTAGGACGCTCGCATCAAGCACCTGGGAGAGCTGGACGCACTGCGGGAGAAGATCGACGACTTGAAGCTTAAGCTTGAGGAGGCCGAGGAGAAGCTGGATGAGGGAGAAAACATCCAGGAGGATCACTCGTACGGTGCCTATGTCAGCCAAGACAGGGACCAGAATGATGAGCTCGAAGATGACGACACGGAGAGTGATGCAAGGACACCCAATGTTGACATGGTTGACTGATCCTCATCTGATGAGAGTTAGATTTTATACCACCGTGAGAGTTAGGAATTCGATTTTGTTATCCAATTAGTTTTATTTCATTTGTAAGACCTTGTCAAATCTTGTGACATGGCTTACCTTAGGTTTGATTATTCGTGTGAATCTCTTTGTTTGAAATTGAATTGGAGTGATTTGAAGTTTTATTGCTATCATGTGCATATGGGTAGTGTGATTTTACTCACTAGGCCTTATTCTATTCTAACTCCTCATCCACTCTAAAACCCATCAGATGCCTCCAAGACGTGACCCCGGATTCAACTTTCTGCTAGAGCTCACCCAATTGATCCAGTAGCAGAATGCTCTTATGCAGATGCTCATTCAGAACTAGAACAATGACACACCGCTGCCACCCCTAGTTGATAGCCTTACCCGTTTTCTGAGGCTAAACCCACCCGTGTTCTCCAGTAGCACGGAGCCGATCGCCGCAGATGACTAGTTCCACAAGATAGGGAGGGAGCTAGCCACATCAGGATGCAATGATGCTGAGAAGGTGAGGTCTGCCGCCCACCAGTTGGATGGACTGGCTGCTGCTTGGTGGGAGAACTACACCACCACATACCCCATGGAGAGTGTGACTTGGACTCAGTTCCAGCAGGCGTTCCGCACTGCTCATTGTTGGGGAACGTAGTAATTTCAAAAGAATTCCTACGCACATGCTAGATCTGTATAGGTGGTGCATAGCAATGAGAGGGGAAGAGTGTTGTCCATGTACCCTCGTAGACCATAAGCGGAAGCATTATGACAACGCAGTTGATGTAGTCGAACGTCTTCACGATCCGACCGATCCTAGCACCGAAGGTACGGCACCTCCGCGATCTACACACGTTCAGCTCGGTGATGTCCCACGAATTCTAGATCGAGATGAGTGTTAAGGGAGAGTTTCGTCAGCACGATAGCATGATGATGGTGATGACGAAGCTACCGAAACAGGGCTTCGCCTAAGCACCGCTACAATATGATCGAGGTGGATTATGGTGGAGGGGGCACCGCACACGGTTAAGAAAATGATCAACTTGTGTGTCTATGGGGTGCCCCTCCCCCATATATAAAGGAGTGGAGGAGGGGGAGGGACGGCCCTCTATGGCGCGCCCTAGGGGAGTCCTACTCCCACCGGGAGTAGGATTCCCCCCTTCCAAGTAGTAGGAGTAGGAGAGAAGGAAGGGAAGGAGAGAGTGAAGGAAAGGGGGGCCGGCCCCCACCCAATTCGGATTGGGCTAGGGGGTGTGCCTCCCACCTTTTCCCTTCCTCTCCTCTATTCCACTAAGGCCCATACACTCCCCGGGGGGTTCCGGTACTTCGGAAAATGCCCGAACTCATTCAAAACCATTTTGATGTCCAAATATAGGCTTCCAATATATTGATCTTTATGTCTCGACCATTTCGAGACTCCTCGTCATGTCCGTGATCATATCCGGAACTCTGAACTGCCTTCGGTACATCAAAACACATAAAATCATAATACGGATCGTCACCGAACGTTAAGTGTGCGGACCCTACGGGTTCGAGAACTATGTAGACATGACCGAGACTCATCTCCGGTCAATAACCAATAGCGGAACATGAATGCTCATATTGGTTCCTACATATTCTACAAAGATCTTTATCGGTCAAACCGCACAACAACATACGTTGTTCCCTTTGTCATCGGTATTTTACTTGCCCGAGATTCGATCGTCGGTATCTCAATACCTAGTTCAATCTCTCTATCGTAAAGTCTCTTTACTCGTTCCGTAATGCATTATCCCGCAACGAACTCATTAGTCACTTTGCTTGCAAGGCTTGTAGTGATGTGCATTACCGAGAGGGCCCAGAGATACCTCTCCGATACTCGGAGTGACAAATCCTAATCTCGATCTATGCCAACTCAACAAACACCATCGGAGACACCTGTAGAGCATCTTTATAGTCACAAAGTTACGTTGTGACGTTTTATATCACACTAAGTGTTCCTACGGTATTCGGGAGTTGCATGATCTCATAGTCATAGGAACATGTATAAGTTATGGAGAAAGCAACAGTAACAAACTAAACGATCATCGTGCTAAGCTAACGGATGGGTCAAGTCAATCACATCATTCTCCAATGATGTGATCCCGTTAATCAAATGACAACTCATGTCTATGGTCAGGAAACATAACCATCATTGATTCAACGGGCTAGTCAAGTAGAGGCATACTAGTAACACTCTGTTTGTCTATGTATTCACACACGTACTAAGTTTCCAGTTAATACAATTCTAGCATGAATAATAAACATTTATCATGATATAAGGAAATATAAATAACAACTTTATTATTGCCTCTAGGGCATATTTCTTCAGTCTCCCACTTACACTAGAGTCAATAATCTAGATTATATTGTAATGATTCTAACACCCATGGAGTCTTGGTGCTGATCATATTTTGCTCGTGAGAGAGGCTTAGTCCATGGGTCAGCAACATTCAGATCCGTATGTGTCTTGGAAATCTCTATGTCTCCCTCCTTGACTTGATCGCGGATGGAATTGAAGTGTCTCTTGATGTGCTTGGTTCTCTTGTGAAATCTGGATTCCTTTGCCAAGGCAATTGCTCCAGTATTGTCACAAAAGATTTTCATTGGACCGATGCACTATGTATTACACCTAGATTGGATATGAACTCCTTCATCCAGACTCCTTCATTTGCTGCTTCCGAAGCAGCTATGTACTCTTCTTCACACGTAGATCCCGCCACGATGCTCTGCTTGGAACTGCACCAACTGATAGCTCCACCATTTAATGAAAATATGTATCCGGTTTGTGACTTAGAATCATATGGATCAGTGTCAAAGCTTGCATCGATGTAACCATTTACGAAGAGCTCTTTGTCACCTCCATAAACGAGAAATATATCCTTAGTCCTTTTCAGGTATTTCAGGATGTTCTTGACCGTTGTCCAGTGATCCACTCCTGGATTACTTTGGTACCTCCCTACTAAACTAATAGCAAGGCACACATCAGGTCTGGTACACAGCATTGCATACATGATAGAACCTATGGCTGAAGCATAGGGAATGACTTTCATTGTCTATCTATCTTCTACAGTGGTCGGACATTGAGTCTGACTCAACTTCACACCTTGCAACACAGGCAAGAACCCTTTCTTTGCTTGATCCATTTTTTACTTCTTTAAAACTTTATGAAGGTATGTGCTTTGTGAAATTCCAATTAAGCATCTTGGTCTATCTCTATAGATCTTGATGCCCAACATATAAGCAGCTTCACCGAGGTCTTTCATTGAAAAATTCTTATTTAAGTATCCTTTTATGCTATTTAGAAATTCAGTATCATTTTCGATCAATAATATGTCATCTACATATAATATCAGAAATGCTACATAGCTCCCACTCACTTTCTTGTAAATAGAGGCTTCTCCAAAAGTCTGTATAAAACCATATGCTTTGATCACACTATCAAAGCGTATATTCCAACTCTGAGAGGCTTGCACCAGTCCATAAATGGATCGCTGGAGCTTGCACACTTTGTTAGCACCTTTTGGATCGACAAAACCTTCTGGTTGCATCATATACAACTCTTCTTTAAGATATCCATTAAGGAATGCAGGTTTGACATCCTTTTGCCAAATGTCATAATCATAAAATGTGGCAATTGCTAACATGATTCAGACGGACATAAGCATCGCTACGGGTGAGAATGTCTCATCATAGTCAACTCCTTGAACTTGTCGAAAACCTTTTGCAACAAGTCGATCTTTGTACACAGTAACTTTACCGTCAGCGTCAGTCTTCTTCTTGAAGATCCATTTATTCTTTATGGCCTGCCGATCATCGAGCAAGTCAATCAAAGTCCACAATTTGTTCTCATACATGGATCCCATCTCAAATTTCATGGCCTCAAGCCATTTTGCGGAATCTGGGCTCATCATCGCTTCCTCATAGTTCGTAGGTTCGTCATGGTCAAGTAACATGACCTCTAGAATAGGATTACCGTACCACTGGTGCGGATCTTACTCTGGTTGACCTACGAGGTTCGGTAGTAACTTGAACAGAAGCTTCATGATCATCATCATTAGCTTCCTTACTTACTGGTGTAGGAATCATAGGAACATATTTCAGTGATGAACTACTTTCAAATAAGGTAGAAGGTGCAACTACCTTATCAAGTTCTACTTTCCTCCCACTCACTTCTTTCGAGAGAAACTCCTTCTCTAGAAAGGATCCATTCTTAGCAACGAATATCTTGCCTTCAAATCTATGATAGAAGGTTTACCCAACAGTCTCCTTTGGGTATCCTATGAAGACACATTTCTCCGATTTGGGTTCGAGCTTATCAGGTTGAAGCTTTTTCATATAAGCATGTCTTGAGCATTCGTTGGTTTTCCCTTGAAGAGGAAAGGGTGATGCAGCAAAGTAGCGTAAGTATTTCCCTCAGTTTTTGAGAACCAAGGTATCAATCCAGTAGGAGACTACATGCAAGTCCCTCATACCTGCACAAACAATCAAGAACCTGGCAACCAACGCGATAAAGGGGTTGTCAATCCCTTCACGACCACTTGCAAAAGTGAGATCTGATAAAGATAATAAGATAAATATTTGAGGTATTTTTGTTGTATAGATTGAAAAGTAAAGATTGCAAAATAAATGGTGACAGAAATAGCTAGTTGACGGAAAATAATATGATGGAGAATAGACCCGGGGGCCATAGGTTTCACTAATGGCTTCTCTCAAGATAGCAAAATCTATGGTGGATGGACAAATTGCTGTCGTGCAATTGATAGAAAAGCGAATAGTTATGATAATATCTAGTCATGAGCATGTATATAGGCATCACATCCGTGACAAGTAGACCGAAACGATTCTGCATCTACTACTATTACTCCACACATCGACCACTATCTAGCATGCATCTAGAGTATTAAGTTCGGAAGAACAGAGTAACGCATTAGGCAAGATGACATGATGTAGAGGGATAAACTCAAGGAATATGATATAACCCCATCTTTTTATCCTCGATGGCAACGATACAATACGTTCCTTGCTGCCCCTGCTGTCACTGGGAAAGGACACCGCAAGATTGAACCCAAAGCTAAGCACTTCTCCCATTGCAAGAAAGATCAATCTAGTAGGCCAAATCAAACTGATAATTCAAAGAGACTTGCAAATATATTTAAATCAAGCATAAAAGAATTTAGAGAAGAACCAAATATAGTTCACAGATAATCTTGATCATAAACCCACAATTCATCGGGTCTCGACAAACACACTGCAAAAAGAATTACATCAAAAGTTCTCCAAGAGAATCGAGGAGAACTTTGTATTGAGATCCAAAGAGAGAGAAGAAGCCATCTAGCTAATAATTATGGACCCGAAGGTTTGTGGTAAACTACTCACACATCATCGGAGAGGCTATGGTGTTGATGTAGAAGCCCTCTGTGATCGATTCCCCCTCTGGCGGAGCACCGAAAAAGGCCCCAAGATGGGATCTCACAGGTACAGAAGGTTCTGGTGGTGGATATAGGGCTTCTTGGTGCTCCTAGATGTTTTCAGGGTATATGAGTATATATAGGCAAAAGAAGTAGGTCGGTGGAGCTGCGAGGGACCCACGAGTGTAGGGGCGCGCATGGCCCCCTGGGTGCGCCCTCCAACCTCGTGGATGCCTCGCTGCTTCCTTGACGTCCACTCCAAGTCTCCTGGATCACGTTTGTTCCAAAAAAGATCCTCACGAACGTTTCATTCCGTTTGACATTCCTTCTCTGCGAAACACTGAAATAGGCAAAAACAGCAATTTGCACTGGGCCTTCGGTTAATAGGTTAGTCCCAAAAATGATATAAAAGTGCATAATAAAGCCCATTAAACATCCAAAACAGATAATATAATAGCATGGAATAATCAAAAATTATAGATACATTGGAGACGTATCAAGCATCCCCAAGCTTAATTCCTGCTCGTCCTTGAGTAGGTAAATGATAAAAACAGAATTCTTGATGTGGAATGCTTCCTAACATAATTTTAAAAGTAATTTTCTTTATTGTGGCATGAATGTTCAAATCCGAAAGATTCAAGATAAAAGTTTAATATTGGCATAAAAATACTAATAATTCAAGCATACTAACTAAGCAATTATGTCTTCTCAAGATAACATGGCCAAAGAAAGTTATCCCGACAAAATCATATAGTCTGGCTATGCTCTATCTTCACCACATAAAATATTTAAATCATGCACAACCCCGATGACAAGCCAAGCAATTGTTTCATACTTTTAACATTCTCAAACTTTTTCAATCTTCACGCAATACATGAGCATGAGCCATGGATATAGCACTATAGGTGGAATAGAATGGTGGTTGTGGAGAAGACAAAAAAGGAGAAGATAGTCTCACATCAACTAGACGTATCAACGGGCTATGGAGATGCCCATCAATAGATATCAATATGAGTGAGTAGGGATTGCCATGCAACGGATGCACTTGTAACACCCATAATGTGGCTATATCTCCCACGTGTTGGGGCATGACTTAGAGGCATAGCCGCATGGTAGTTTTGTCACAAGAGGGGTAATCTTCACACAATCCCACGTACTGAAAAAGAAAGGGATAAAGAGTTGGCTTACAATCGCCACTTCACACAAATAACAAGTTAAACATAAATCATCCAGAGTACAATCAAGGTCCGACTACGGAACCAAAATAAAAGAAGACAACCCCAAATGCTAGATCCCCGATCGTCCCAACTGGGCTTCACTACTGATCATCTGGAAAAGACACATAAAAATGACCATGATATTCATCGAGCTCCCACTTGAGCTCGGTTGCATCACCTACACTGGTATCATCGGCACCTGCAACTGTTTGGAAGTATCTGTGAGTCACGAGGACTCAGCAATCTCACACCCGCAAGATAAAGACTATTTAAGCTTATGGGAAGGGTAAGGTAATGAGGTGGAGCTGCAGCAAGCACTAAGCATATATGGTGGCTAACATACGCAAATAAGAGCTGGAGGAGAAGCAATGCAATGGTCGAGAAGCTATAAGTGATCAAGAAGTGATCCTGAAACTACTTACGTTCAAGCATAACACAAGACCGTGTTCACTTCCAGGACTCCGCCGAAAAGAGACCATCATGGCTACACACGCGGTTGATGTATTTTAATTAAGTCAAGTGTCAAGTTCTCTACAACCGGACATTAAAAAATTCACATCTGTCACATAACCGCGGGCGCGGCTCTCAAAATTTTATACCCTGCAGGGGTGTCCCAACTTAGCCCATCACAAGCTCTCTTGGTCAACGAAGGATATTCCTTCTCCCAGGAAGACCCAACCAGTCTCAGAATCCCGGTTACAAGACATTTATACAATGCTAAAATAATACCAGCAAGACCGCCCGATGTGCCGACAATCCCGATAGGAGCTGCACATATCTCGTTCTCAGGGCAACACCGGACGAGCACTCCGTACAACTAAAACCAGCCCTCAAGTTTCCCCGAGGTGACATTGCAAAGGACTCTAGTTCGGACCAACACTTAGAGAAGCACTGGCCCGGGGGGTTAAAATAAAGATGACCCTTGGGAGCGCGACTCCCAAGGGAAAAGTATAGGTGGTGGTGAGGCAAATGGTAAAACCAAGGTTGGGCCTTGCTGGAGGAGTTTTATTCAAAGCGAACTATCAAGGGGTTCCCATAACACCCAACCGCGTAAGGAACAAAAAATCAAGGAACATAACACCGGTATGACGGAAACTAGGGCGGCAAGAGTGGAACAAAACACCAGGCATAAGGCCGAGCCTTCCACCCTTTACCAAGTATATAGATGCATTAATTAAATAAGAGATATTCTGATATCGCAACATATCCATGTTCCAACATGGAACAAACTTCAGCTTCACCTGCAACTAACAACGCTATAAGAGGGGCTGAGCAAAAGCGGTAACTTAGCCAAACAACGGTTTGCTAGGAAGGTGGGTTAGAGGCTTGACATGGCAATATGGGAGGCATGATATAACAAGTGGTAGGTAGCACGACATAGCGATAGAGCGAACAACTAGCAAGCAAAGATAGAAGTGATTTCGAGGGTATGGTCATCTTGCCTGAGATCCCGCAAGGAAGAAGAACGAGTCCATGAAGGAGACAAACGGACATAGCTGAACGGATCCTCACAAATGCAACGTTACTAGAACTACCAAGAATAAACACCGGAAAAGAAGCAAGCAACATGGTAAACCAATAGGCATAAACAGGGCATGATGCACAATCAAGTATGATGCATGTCCGGTTTAAAGAGGCATGGCATGGCAAAGTGCAACAAACAACACTACAAGTTAAGTGGAGCTCAATATGCAACGAGTTGCATATTGACGAAACACAACATGACTCATTTAGTTCTCTTCCGTTCATGTACTCAACAATATTAAATGTTGGTTAGCCTGGCAAGGGGTGAAGCATAATAAAACTTATATATCTAGGCAAGTTTAAATGAGGCCGGAACAACAAACAACAATTCCAGAAAATCCTCATATGCAATTTACGGATTTGGTACTGTTCTGCCCTAAACCATATTTTAGAGTTGTTAAACATGCAAGAAGAGTGCACCATGTTAAACTAGGCATTTTTCCACCCCATTTACATATAAAGTTTATTAAAATTGGAGTTACGGTTATTTAGTTATGAAATAAATCATTTTAACATGGAATTTATGCAAAACAAGTGCAAGCAGCCATTTAAACATTTCTAACATGGGTGAAAGTGGCATATTATTAAACTAGATGAAATTCTAAACATTTTTCATATATGAAGTTTTTACATACGATGCACGGTTTGCGAGATATGATATGCAGGAACACTAGGGGATTTTTTGAAAAACTGTATTTCTCTGATTAATTAGGCAAATTCGTTCACGGAAAAAAAACACGTCTCGGGCCGAATCTGAAACAGCCCACTGGGCGGCTGAGTACTCACCTAGCTGGACTCGGCCCAGGTCGGTGGAGGCGGTTCAGGGGGCGTGGTCGAGCAGGCCGGCTCGGCAGAAGCCCAGGCCCACCCGCGCCGGCCTCGTCCATCGGATCGCGATCGAGAGGGGGGATAGGTAGGCCTAGGTGGGCTGGTTGTGACTCTGTAGAAGGTCGGGGGCTGTGGGAGAGAAGAGAGAGACCCGGCAGCAGTTTCCGGAGACCGAAAACGTCCGACGATTTGACCGACTATATTTCGTTATAGTTATCCATTGGGGCATCAACGGACTCCTAATGCGATGAAACTTCACAGGCGGGCTACTAACAACATAACAACACCGCACGCCAACTTTCAACCGGTTCCGAGAACATTTTTCGACCACTTATAAAAAATAATATTTCGGAGGTGCCGCGGGCTCGTGCAAGTGTGTCTGGGCTCAGAACGGACAACGGAAATAACTTGGGAACCCGGACGGATGCAAGTTTTGACAACATGATAACATGGCAAGATGCAACACACAAGCAAAAGACAAGGAAACAACAGCGAATAACTCGAAGACACCTGGCGCAACGGTCTTGGGGCGTTACAGCACTAGAGCCATAAGTGTATGAAAGCTCAAAAGGAAACTAAGTGGGTGTGCATCCAACTTGCTTGCTCATGAAGACCTAGGGCATTTTGAGGAAGCCCATCATTGGAATATACAAGCCAAGTTCTATAATGAAAAATTCCCACTAGTATATGAAAGTGACAACATAGGAGACTCTCTATCATGAAGATCATGGTGCTACATTGAAGCACAAGTGTGGTAAAAGGATAGTAGCATTGCCCCTTCTCTCTTTTTCTCTCTTCCTTTTTTTTATTTGGGACTTTTCTTCTTCTTTTTTATGGCCTCTTTTTTTCTTCTTTTTTTCGTCCGGAGTCTCATCCCGACTTGTGGGGCAATCATAGTCTCCATCATCCTTTCCTCACTGGGACAATGCTCTAATAATGATGACCATCACACTTTTATTACTTACAACTCAAGGATTACAACTCGATACTAGAACAAAAATATGACTCTATGTGAATGCCTCCGGTGGTGTACCAGGATATGCGATGGATCAAGAGTGACATGCATGAAAGAATTATGAACGGTGGCTTTGCCACAAATACGATGTCAACTACATGATCATGCAAAGCAATATGACAATGATTAAGCGTGTTATAATGAACGGAACGGTGGAAAGTTGCATGGCAATATATCTCGGAATGGCTATGGAAATGCCATAATAGGTAGGTATGGTGACTGTTTTGAGGAAGATATATGTTGGGTTTATGGTACCAATGAAAGTTGCGCGGTACTAGAGAGGCTAGCAATGGTGGAAGGGTGAGAGTGCGTACAATCTATGGACTCAACATTAGTCATAAAGAACTCACATACTTATTGCAAAAATCTATTAGTTATCGAAACAAAGTACTATGTGCATGCTCCTAGGGGGATAGATTGGTAGGAAAAGACCATCGCTCGTCCCCGACCGCCACTCATAAGGAAGACAATCAATAAATAAATCATGCTCCGACTTCATCACATAACGGTTCATCATACGTGCATGCTACGGGAATCACAAACTTTAACATAAGTATCTCTCAAACTCACAACTACTCAACTAGCATGACTCTAATATTACCATCTTCATATCTCAAAACAGTCATCAAGTATCAAACTTCTCATAGTATTCAATGCACTTTATATGAAAGTTTTTATTATACCCATCTTGGATGCCTATCATATTAAGACTAATTTTATAGATAAACCAAATTACCATGATGTTCTAAAAGACTGTCAAAATGATATAAGTGAAGGATGAGAGATCAATAATTTCTATAAAATAAAACCACCACCATGCTCTTAAAAAGATATAAGTAAATCACTAGAGCAAAATTATCTAGCTCAAAAGATATAAGTGAAGCACATAGAGTATTCTAATAAATTTCGATTCATGTGTGTCTCTCCAAAAGGTGTGTACAGCTAGGATGATTGTGGTAAACTAAAAGGCAAAGACTCAAGCAAAACACATATCATGTGGTAAATAAAAATATAGCCTCAAGTAAAGTTACCATGGACGAACACGAAAGAGGGGATGCCTTTCGGGGCATCCCCAAGCTTAGGCTTTTGGTTGTCCTTGAATTTTACCTTGGGGTGCCATGGGCATCCCCAATCTTAGGCTCTTGCCACTCCTTATTCCAAAATCCATCAAATCTTTGCCCAAAACATGAAAACTTCACAACACAAAACTCAACAAAAAATCTCATGAGCTCCGTTAGTATAAGAAAACAAACCACCACTTCAAGTTACTGTAATAAACTCATCCTTTATTTATATTGGTGTTAAACCTACTGTATTCCAACTTCTCTATGGTTCATACCCCCCGATACTAGCCATAGATTCATCAAAATAAGCAGACAACACACGAAAAACAGAATCTGTCAAAAACAGAATAGTCTGTAGTAATCAGTAGGTTTCGAATACTTCTTTAACTCCAAAAATTCTACCAGATTAGTAAGACCTAAATAATTTGTATATTGATCTACTTCAATTGGAATCAGTATTTTATCTCTCTCTGGTTATAAATGAAAATTATTCTCGTGAGCGCATACTTTCTATTTTTTTCAGCAAGATCAAACAACAATCATCCAAGAAGATCCTAAAGACTTTACTTGGTACAAACACTAATTAAAACATAAAAACACAATCATAACAGAGGATATATGATTTATTTATTACTAAACATAATCAAAAGGTAAGAATCAGAAATAAAATTGGGTTGCCTCCCAACAAGCGCTATCGTTTAACGCCCCTAGCAAGGCATAAAAACAAAAATAGATCTAGGTATTGTCATCTTTGGTTGGCATTTCTTCAATGGAACACTTATATCCCTTAGGAGTTTCCTTATTTTTATTAATGATCAAACTACTAGGCAAGAAATCAAGAAATTTATTTGTAGCAAAAGATTCCTTAATGATAGCGGGTGAACACTTATTGATTTGAGATCCGCATTTTCCTTACTAGAAGATTCACCTTAATTTTTAGGCACATACATGAACTTGGAAACTTTAGTAGTAGGAGGATTTGGGGTATATTTCACGGAAGAAAAGGCAGACCCTAAGTTTGTAATAATATCCTCAAGTTTATCAATTCTTGTGGAATCTTGATCTATCTTTTCGTTAACTATGGGTTCCTTTTCTTTAAAAAATTTAAGAGCAACTCCTACCTTAGATCCGTAGTGGTTAATTTGGTTGTGGATCTTTTTATCCAAATTTTCAATAAACTCTACAGTGGCAACTTTATTTTCAATAATTTCAAGCCTTTGCATCACATGTTCCAAAGTTAAAATAGTTCCATTAACCAAAAGAGGTGGTGGGCCAAACAAATCTAACATAGCATTATAAGAATCAAAAGTATGGCTACCCAAGAAATTCCCTCCAGTAATGGTATCAAGAGTATATCTGTTCCAAGGAGTGATGCCTACATAAAAATTGTGAAGAAGAACGGAAGTAGATTGCTTCTTAGTAGATCTATTCTGAGCATTGCAAATTCTATGCCAAACATCTTTTAGATTTTCTCCATCCCTTTGTTTAAAATTAAGAACTTCGTGATCAGGAGTACTAACAATGATAGAAGGACTAGACATGACGACGAAACAAACGATCTAACACACGGACACACAAGAAGCAAGCGGAAATAGACAGGCGGAAAAAGAAGGGCGAATAAAACGGCAAGGGTGAAGTGGGGGAGAGTGAAACGGGAGGCAAATGGCAAATAATGTAATGCAAGGGATAAGAGTTTGTGATGGATACTTGGTATGTCTTGACTTGTGCGTAGATCTCCCCGGTAACGGCGCCAGAAATGGATAGTTGTCAGGAGATCAAATCTCAACTTGACTTGGTGCAAATCTCCCCGACAACGGCGCCAGAAATCCTTCTTGCTACCTATTGAGCATGCGTTGGTTTTCCCTTGAAGAGGAAAGTGTGATGTAGCAAAGTAGCGTAAGTATTTCCCTTAGTTTTTGAGAACCAAGGTATCAATCCAGTAGGAGACTACACGCAAGTCCCTCGTACCTGCACAAACAATCAAGAACCTTGCAACCAACACGATAAAGGGGTTGTCAGTCCCTTCACGGCCACTTGCAAAAGTGAGATCTGATAAAGATAATAAGATAAATGTTTTTGGTATTTTTGTTGTATAGATTGAAAATTAAAGATTGCAAAATAAACGGTGACAGAAATAGCTAGTTGACGGAAAATAATATGATGGAGAATAGACCTGGGGGCCATAGGTTTCACTAGTGGCTTCTCTCAGGATAGCAAAATCTACGGTGGGTGAACAAATTACTGCCGAGCAATTGATAGAAAAGCAAATAGTTATGAGAATATCTAGGCATGATCATGTATATAGGCATCACGTCCATGACAAGTAGACCGAAACGATTCTGCATCTACTACTATTACTCCACACATCGCCTGCTATCTAGCATGCATCTAGAGTATTAAGTTCATAAGAACAGAGTAACGCATTAGGCAAGATGACATGATGTAGAGGGATAAACTCAAGCAATATGATATAAACCCCATCTTTTTATCCTCGATGGAAACAATACAATACGTGTCTTGATGTCCCTGCTGTCACTGGGAAAGGACACCGCAAGATTGAACCCAAAGCTAAGCACTTCTTCCATTGCAAGAAAGATCAATCTAGTAGGCCAACCCAAACTGATAATTCGAAGAGACTTGCAAAGATATTTAAATCATGCATAAAAGAATTCAGAGAAGAATCAAATATTGTTCATAGATAATCTTGATCATATACCCACAATTCATCAGATCTCGACAAACACACCGCAAAAAGAATTACATCAAATAGATCTCCAAGAGAATCGAGAACTTTGTATTGAGATCCAAAGAGAGAGAAGAAGTCATCTAGCTAATAACTATGGACCCGAAGGTCTATGGTAAACTACTCACACATCATCGGAGAGGCTATGGTGTTGATGTAGAAGGCCCCAATGATCAATTCCCCTCCGGTGGAGCGCCGAAAAAGGCCCCAAGATAGGATCTCACGGGTTCAGAAGGTTGCGGCGATGGAAATAGGTTTTGTGGTGCTCCTGGATGTTTTAAGGGTATATGAGTATATATAGGCGAAAGAAGTAGGTCGGTGGAGCTGCGAGGGGCCCATGAGAGTGGGGCATGCTTGGCCCCCTGGGTGCGCCCTCCTACCTCGTGGCCACCTTGCTGCTTCCTTGACGTCCACTGCAAGTCTCCTGGATCATGTTTGTTCCAAAAAAGATCCTCGCGAAGGTTTCATTCCATTTGGATTCTGTTTGATATTCCTTTTCTACGGAACACTGAAATAAGCAAAAAAAATAGGAATTTGCACTAGGCCTTCGATTAATAGGTTAGTCCCAAAAATAATATAAAAGTGCGTAATAATGCCCATTAAACATCCAAAATAGGTAATATAATAGCACGGAACAATGAAAAATTATAGATACGTTGGAGACGTATCAAAGCATCGCAGCCCCAAACATTAAGAAACGACAACTTGGGTTACTTGCCAAACCACAGTTCATAAGGTGTCATCTTAGCAGATTTTGATGGTGCCCTATTTAATGTGAATGCAGCCGTCTCTAAAGCATAACCCCAAAACGCTAGCGGTAAATCAGTGAGACACATCATAGATCACACCATATCTAATAAAGTGCGGTTATGATGTTCGGACACACCATTACGTTGTGGTGTTCCAGGTGGCGTGAATTGAAAAACTATTTCGCATTGTTTCAAATGAAGACCAAACTCATAACTCAAATATTTACCTCCACGATCAGATCGTAGAAACTTGATTTTCTTGTTATGATGATTTTTCAATTCAGTCTGAAATTCTTTGAACTTTTCAAATGCTACAGACTTATGTTTCATCAAGTAGATATACCCATATCTGCTCAAATCATCTGTGAAGGTAAAAAATAATGGTATCCGACGCGAGCCTCAATGTTCATTGGACCACATACATCAGTATGTATGATTTCCAATAACTCTGTTGCTCACTCCATTGTTCCGGAGAACGGAGTTTTAGTCATCCCATGAGGCATGGTTCGCAAGTACCAAGTGATTCATAATCAAGTGATTCCAGAAGTCCATCAGAATGGAGTTTCTTCATGCGCTTTACACCAATATGACCCAAACGGCAGTGCCACAAATAAGTTGCACTATCATTATCAACTCTGCATCTTTTGGCTTCAATACTATGAACATGTGTATCACTATTATCAAGATTTACTAAAAATAGACCACTCATCAAGGGTGCATGACCATAAAAGATATTACTCATATCAATAGAACAACCATTATTCTCTGATTTAAAAGAATAATCGTCTCATGTCAAACAAGATTCAAATATAATGTTCATACTCAATGCTGGCACCAAATAACAATTATGTAGGTCTAAAACAAATCCCGAAGGTAGATGTGGAGGTAGCGTGCCAACGGCAATCACATCGACTTTGGAACCATTTCCCACGCGCATCGTCACCTCGTCCTTAGCCATCTTCTCTTAATCCATAGCCCCTGTTTCGAGTTGCAAATATTAGCAACATAACCAATATCAAATACTTAGGCGCTACTGTGAGCATTAGTAAGGTACACATCAATAACATGTATATCAAATATACCTTTTACTTTGCCATCCTTCTTCTCCGCCAAATACTTGGGGAAGTTTCACTTCCAGTGACCAGTCCCTTTGCAGTTGAAGCACTCAGTTTCAGTCTTAGGTCCAGACTTGGGTTTCTTCACTTGAGCTGCAACTGGCTTATTGTTCTTCTTGAAGTTCCCCTTATTCCCTTTACCCTTTTTCTTGAAACTAGTGGTCTTGATGACCATCAACACTTGATGCTCCTTCTTGATTTCTACCTCCGCGGCTTTTAGCATTGCGGAAGAGCTCGGGAATAGTCTTATCCATCCCTTGCATATTATAGTTCATCACTAAGCTCTTGTAGCTTGGTGGCAGTGATTGAAGAACTTTGTCAATGACACTATCATCAGGAAGATTAACTCGAAGCTGAGTCAAGTGGTTATGGTACCCAGAAATTCTGAGTATATGTTCAGTCACAGAACTATTCTCCTCCATTTTGCAGCAGTAGAACTTATTGGAGACTTCACATCTCTCAATCCGGGCATTTGCTTGAAATATTAACTTTAACTCCTGGAACATCTCATATGCTCCATGACGTTCAAAACATCGTTGAAGTCTCGGTTCTAAGCCCTAAAGCATGGCACACTAAATTATCGAGTAGTCATTAGTTTTGCTCTGCCAGGTGTTCACAACATCTGGCATTGCTCCTGCAGTGGGTTTGTCACCTAGCGGTTCTTCCAGAACGTAATTCTTCTGTGCAGCACTGAGGATAATCCTCAAGTTACAGACACAGTCCGTGTAGTTTCTACCATCATCTTTCAACTTAGCTTTCTCTAGGAACGCATTAAAATTCAATGGAACAACAGTACGGGCCATCAATCTACAACAACATAGACATGCAAAATACTATCAGGTACTAAGTTCATGATAAATTAAAGTTCAATTAATCAAATTACTGAAGAACTGCCACTTAGATAGACATCTCTCTAATCATCTAAGTGATCACGTGATCCATGTCTACTAAACCATGTCCGGTCATCATGTGAGATGGAGTAGTTTTCAATGGTGAACATCACTATGTTGATCATATCTACTATATGATTCACGCTCGACCTTTTGGTCTCAGTGTTCCAAGGCCATATCTGCATGTGCTAGGCTCGTCAAGTTTAACCCGGGTATTCTGCGTGTGCAAAACTGGCTTGCACCCGTTGTATGTGAAATTAGAGCTTATGACACCCGATCATCACGTGGTGTCTCGGCACGACGAACTGTAGCAAGGTGCATACTCAGGGAGAACACTTGTACCTTGAAATTTAGTAAGAGATCCTCTTATAATGAAACCGCCGAACTAAGAAAAATAAGATGCATAAAGGATAAATGTAATGCCCTCGATGCGGCTATATCTCCTACGTGTCGAAGCACGACTTAGAGGCATAACTGCATTGAAAGCAATGTCGCAAGTAAGGTAATCTTCACAACAACCCATGTAAACAAAAAATAGGGGAAAAGGTACATAGTTGGCTTACACTCGCCACATCACACAAATACATAAATAACATTACAATCATCCAATACACTCATGGTCCGACTACGGTAACAAAATAAAATATCAACCCCAACATGCGACACGGTCCCGATCGCCCCAACTGGGCACCACTACTGATCATCAGGGAAAGACACATAGTAACGGCGTAAGTCTTTGTTGAACTCCCACTTGAGCTCAAGCGCATCATCTGGAACGGAGTCATCGGTCCCTGCATCTGGTTTGGAAGTAATCTGTGAGTCACGGGGACTCAGCAATCTCGCACCCTCGCGATCAAGACTATTTAAGCTTATAGGTAAGCTAAGGTAATATGTGGAGCTGCAGCAAGCGACTAGCATATATGGTGGCTAACCTATTCGCAAAAGAGAGCGAGAAGAGAAGGCAAAGCACGAATGAAGAACTATAGAATCAACCTACGGCAAACATTACTCCAACACCGTGTTCACTTCCCGGACTCCGCCGAGAAGAGACCATCACGGTAACACACGCGGTTGATTCATTTTAATTAAGTTAAGGTTCATGTTATCTACAATCGGACATTAACAAATTCCCATCTGCCCATAACCATGGGCATGGCTTTCGAAAGTTCAAATCCCTGCAGGGGAGTCCCAACTTAGCCCATCACAAGCTCTCACGGTCAATGAAGGATAAACCTTCTCCCGAGACATTTTGATCAGACTCGGCATCCCGGTTCTACAAGATAACTTCGACAATGGTAAAACAAGTCCAGCAACACCGCCCGAATGTGCCGACAAATCCCGATAGGAGCTGCACATATCTCGTTCTCAGGGCACACTCAGATGAGACTAGCTACGAATAAAACCAAACCTCAAGTTTCCCCGAGGTCGCCCCGCAGGCAGCTCAGTCGGACCAACCCTCAGAGGAGCACTGGCCCAGGGGGGTCTAAAATAAGATGACCCTCGGGCTCCGGAAACCCAAGGGAAAAAGAGGCTAGGTGGCAAATGGTAAAACCAAGGTTGGGCATTGCTGGAGGAGTTTTATTCAAGGCGAACTGTCAAGGGGTTCCCATTATCACCCAACCGTGTAAGGAACACAAAATCGGGGAACATAACACTGATATGACGGAAACTAGGGCGGCAAGAGTGGAACAAAACACTAGGAAAAAGGCCGAGCCTTCCACCCTTTACCAAGTATATAGATGCATTAAGATAACAAGATAATATAGTGGTATCCCAACAATAAACAATGTTCCAACAAGGAACGATCTCCAATCTTCACCTGCAACTAGCAACGCTATAAGAGGGGCTGAGCAAAGCGGTAACATAGCCAATCAACGGTTTGCTAGGACATGGTGGGTTAGAGGTTTGACAAGGCAATTTGGGAGGCATGATAAGCAAGTGGTAGGCATCATAGCATAGGCATAGCAAAAGAGCGAGCATCTAGCAAGCAAAGATAGAAGTGATTTCGAGGGTATGATCATCTTGCCTGCAAAGTTATCAGAGTTGACTTGATCCTCGTAAGCACACTCAACCGGCTCCTCGTTAGCGAACTCGTCTCCCGGATCTACCCAAACAATACAAACAAGCAAAAGGAACACAATCAACCACGTGCAAAGCTCAAGCAAACATGATGCAAACATGGTATGCTATGCGGGATGCGATATGTGATGCATATGCAAGATTTGACAAGGAATGATTGAACCTGGCCTCAACCTGGAAATCCAAGAGTGCCACTGGAAAGGTGAGGAGATTTCGGTTGAAATCGATATAAAGATCACCGGAATCGGATGCATGGTTTGGAAATGGCAAGCAAAACAAATATGGCACCGGTCTGCGATAACCAGCAAGTAGCCATCTAAATGCATCAAGATAAACATTCTACATCACTCAAATATGGCAACAAAATACATGGCAGGGATCCATTCATGAAGCTTAAAAAAAGATGAACACTGAGCTACGGCCAATTCATCCATTAACAGGTTCAAACAAGCATGGAAAAATGCAAATGGTAAACAGGTTTCAGACTTAGTGAAATTGACACAAGTCTGGAATTTAACATCAGGTAGCACACTTTGGAGCATTAAAACTATATGCTACAGGAACTTAACATGGCTAAGCAAGGCATGACATGAAGCTACTCAAAGCACTTAACAAAAGTCCCTTAGTGACCTTCAGCCAAAAGGGATCATACAATACAATTGCAAGCAAGTGAACATGGCAAAAACATAATCAGATTACAGGCTTAGTGATAAACTGGAGCATGCAAATCTGTTAACAAGTAGGCATATTTACGAGCTCGATGCACTCACTACAGAGCAAGACATGACAACTAAGCATACACCCATCAAGAATACATATCATAGAAGCTAGACATGGCAAGAACAACAACATAGCATGCACGGATCAATAATAACATCCTCGGCAAAATCGCTAACAAGTCAACAATCTGCCAGGAATCATGAAATAGTAAAAGTAGAGCTTGATTGACTCAAGCTAGGGTGCTCCATAAATGCAAACGAAGACATTGATGGATAGAGCACCCCAATGTTAACAAATCATCCTTACTGATCATCCTCCAAAGAGGCACGGATCACTAGGAAACAACATGAACATATGGCATATTGATAAAAACAGATAAAGGGCTTAAGAGAAATTCCAAGTCCCTGAAATCAGCATTAACGAATGCACTACTTTGCAAGCTTATGCTAGTCACCACACATATCACAAAAATACATGGAAAGCACCTCTGTAAAGATGGCATGGCATATAATAAAACTCATGTATAACTCAGGAGCATATCATGCACACAATAAACATGGCAAAAATGACAAATAGCTATTTGATGCAGCAGATTTGACAATTAACTCATATAGCTCTCTTCCAACATCATTTTGGGCATCAAGATGAGTTCAAATGAAAATGACGCAATGAGATGAAATGATGTACTCTCTGAGGCGAACATTTTGATATGCTACACGCCCAAATCGGAGCTACGGATGCAAAGTTACGGCATGATGAAAAACGCAAAATAGCTAGAGTTTCAGGGGAAAGTCAACCCTAGCAGATCTCAGATCCAGATCGGCACGGACTTCGAGGCGCTCGCCGGAGTTCACTGTAGCTCGCCGGGGTTCGTTGCCGGACTTGGCGAGGCACGCCGGCCGGAGGAGGGCTGGCCGGAGTGGAGGAGCGCGGAGGCGAGGCGGCGCGGGGCGACACCAGAGCTGCGACGGTGTCGGGCGGCGGAAGCAGCACGGCGGGGCGGCGCCGGAGCGAGCGCGGCGGGCGGTGGCTCGCAACGTCGAAGGCGGAGCGGGGCGGCGCGGCGAAGGTTCGGCAGGCGGCGCTCGCCGGCTCGGGCGGAGAAAGAGGCAGGCGGCGGCGCTCGGCGGTTGGGCCGCGGGGGCCCCGAGCGGGCTCGGCGGGCCGCGGGCGTGGGGTGGCGGCGGCTGCCACGTGGCGTGCCCTGGTTGGCGCGGGCGGCCACGGCGACTTCGTCTGGCGGCGGACGGACGTGTCCAACGGCGGCGGGGCGATTTTTAGGGTTTGGGGTTGGAAGAGATCCGGGAAATTCGGGAGAGGGTCTATATATAGGCATAGGGGGAGCTAGGAGAGTCCAAATGAGGTGCGGTTTTCGGCCACGCGATCGTGATTGAACTCTCTAGATGATGGAGAGAGTTTTGGTGGGTTTTGGACAAAATTGGAAAAGGTGTTGGGCTGCAACACACACGAGGCCTTCTCGGTCCCTCGGTTAACCGTTGGAGTATCAAACGAAGTCCAAATGGCACGAAACTTGACAGGCGGTCTACCGGTAGTAATCCAAGGCCACATGACAAGTCTCGGTCCAATCCGGAAATGTTTAACCCCCACACACGAAAAGAGGTAGAAAGGACCACCGGAGGAGATAGGAGCACCGGAATGCAAAACGGACAACGGGGAAAATGCTCGGATGCATGAGACGAGCACGTATGCAAATGCAATGCACATGATGACATGATATGAGATGCATGACAACGGCAACAACACACGAAGACAAAAACCCGAAACCGAGGAAATAAAATAACTTAGCGCCGGAAACGGCGAGAGTTGGGATACATATAAGGTAAATTACATCCGGGGTGTTACAACACTCCACCACTACAAAAGGATCTCGTCCCGAGATCTAGGACTGGAAGAACGTCGGGTACTCAGAACGGAGGTGATCCTCGCGTTCCCAAGTGGCTTCACGGTCGGAATGGTGTGACCACTTGACTTTGAGGAATTTGATTGACTTATTGCGAGTCTTGCGTTCAGTCTCTTCAAGAATAGCAACTGGGTGCTCACGATAAGAAAGCTCTTCTTGGAGATAAATGTCTTCGAAGTTGACGGTGCGGTCAGGAGTCTTGAAGCACTTGCGGAGCTGATAGACATGGAACACGTCGTGCACATTTGCAAAGTTTGAAGGAAGCTCGAGTTGATAGGCGAGATCGCCTCTCTTGCTGAAGATCTTGAAAGGACCCATGTATCTAGGGGCAAGCTTCCCTTTGATACCGAAGCGACGAGTACCTTTCATTGGAGAGACACAGAGGTAAACATGGTCTCCGATCTCGAAAGCCAAATCATGATGCTTACTATCATAGTAGCTCTTCTGGCGCGATTGCGCTGCTTTGAGGTTATCACGAATGACCTTGCACATTTCCGGTTATGCAATCAGGTGTTGGGGATACAGGGGAAGCATAATATCTCACCCAAATCTAGCAAATCCTACATCCAGCTGTATCCATCCTTCAACACATAACCGAGAAAACTTCGGAAATCGTCTACCTCAACCTTCGAAAAGCATCCGTTATACAAGTTATGGCAATACTCCCGAACTCCCGCCCCAGTACTGGGTGGCGTCGAGGTTATCTCACCAACAACTGCATAAAAGAGATTTTCGATGTCGGCGAAACTAAACTCAGGTATTCCAGAACTGCAATGATAAAATTGTGACGACAACACCTCGGAGCTCAACTCCCCGGGACACTACCACAACCCCTAAATGACAGGAGGCACCAAGAACAATGTTCTCGTCACAAATCGATCGGAACGATTCCAAGATACCTGTGTGATCCTAAAATTTTTTTTTAGTGAAATTTGAGAAGAGAAGAGTCAAAACTCTACGTTAGGATGCCTTACCAGAGCGATGAAGGGACTGGGGAGTAAAAAGAATTCCTAAACTCTTCGATATATAATTCCTAAATGACTCAAAACATTTTTCTAGACTCAACAACATCAGCTAATTCGATCAAGCAGGGGGGCTCCTAAGGTCGGGGAAGGCTCTGATTACCAACTTGTAACGCCCTCGATGCGGCTATATCTCCTATGTGTTGAAGCACGACTTAGAGGCATAACCGCATTGAAAGCAATGTCGCAAGTAAGCTAATCTTCACAACAACCCATGTAAACAGAAAATAGGGGAAAAGGTACATAGTTGGCTTACACTCGCCACGTCACACAAATACATAAATAACATTACAATCATCCAATACACTCATGGTCCGACTATGGTACCAAAATAAAATATCAACCCCAACATGCGACATGGTCCCGATCGCCCCAACTGGGCACCACTACTGATCATCAGGGAAAGACACATAGTAACGGCGTGAGTCTTCGTCGAACTCCCACTTGAGCTCAAGCGCATCATCTGGAATGGAGTCATTGGTCCCTGCATCTGGTTTGGAAGTAATCTATGAGTCACGGGGACTCAGCAATCTCGCACCCTCGTGATCAAGACTATTTAAGCTTATAGGTAAGGTAAGGTAATATGTGGAGTTGCAGCAAGCGACTAGCATATATGGTGGCTAACCTGTTCGCGAAAGAGAGCGAGAAGAGAAGGCAAAGCATGAATGAAGAACTATAGAATCAACCTACGGCAAACATTACTCCAACACCGTGTTCACTTCCCGGACTCCGCCGAGAAGAGACCATCACGGTTACACACGCGGTTGATTCATTTTAATTAAGTTAAGGTTCATGTTATCTACAATCGGACATTAACAAATTCCCATATGCCCATAACCGCGGGCACGGCTTTCGAAAGTTCAAATCCCTGCAGGGGAGTCCCAACTTAGCCCATCACAAGCTCTCACGGTCAACGAAGGATAAACCTTCTCCCAAGACATTCCGATCAGACTCGGCATCCCGGTTCTACAAGACAACTTCGACAATGGTAAAACAAGTCTAGCAACACCGCCCGAATGTGCCGACAAATCCCGATAGGAGCTGCACATATCTCGTTCTCAGGGAACACTCAGATGAGACTAGCTACGAGTAAAACCAAACCTCAAGTTTCCCCAAGGTGGCCCCGCAGGCAGCTCAGTCGAACCAACACTCAGAGGAGCACTAGCCCAGGGGGGTTTAAAATAAGATGACCCTCGGGCTCCGGAAACCCAAGGGAAAAAGAGGCTAGGTGGCAAATGGTAAAACCAAGGTTGGGCATTGCTGGAGGAGTTTTATTCAAGGCGAACTGTCAAGGGGTTCCCATTATCACCCGACCGCATAAGGAATGCAAAATCCGGGAACATAACACCGATATGACGAAAACTAGCGCGGCAAGAGTGGAACAAAACACTAGGCAAAAGGTCGAGCCTTCCACCCTTTACCAAGTATATAGATGCATTAAGATAACAAGATAATATAGTGATATCCCAACAATAAACAATGTTCCAACAAGGAACGATCTCCAATCTTCACCTGCAACTAGCAACGCTATAAGAGGGGCCAAGCGAAGCGGTAACATAGCCAATCAACGGCTTGCTAGGACATGGTGGGTTAGAGGTTTGACAAGGCAATTTGGGAGGCATGATAAGCAAGTGGTAGGCATCGTAGCATAGGCATAGCAAAAGAGCGAGCATCTAGCAAGCAAAGATAGAAGTGATTTAGAGGGTATGATCATCTTGCCTGCAAAGTTGTCAGAGTTGACTTGATCCTTGTAAGCACACTCAACGGGCTCCTCATTAGCGAACTCGTCTCCCGGCTCTACCCAAACAAGACAAACAAGCAAAAGGAACACAATCAACCACGTGCAAAGCTCAAGCAAACATTGTATGCTATGCGGGATGCGATATGTGATGCATATGCAAGATTTGACAAGGAATGATTTGACCTAGCCTCAACTTGGAAATCCAAGGGTGCCACTGGAAAGGTGAGGAGATTTCGGTTGAAATCGACATAAAGATCACCGAAATCGGATGCACGGTTTGGAAATGGCAAGCAAAACAAATATGGCACCGGTCTGCGATAACCAGCAAGTAGCCATCTAAATGCATCAAGATAAACATGCTACAGCACTCAAACATGGCGACAAAATACATGGCAGGGATCCATTCATGACACTTAACAAAATATGAACACTGAGCTACGGCCAATTCATCCATTAACAGGTTCAAACAAGCATGGAAAAATGCAAATGGTAAACAGGTTTCAGACTTAGTGAAATTGACACAAGTCTGAAATTTAACATCAGGTAGCACACTTTGGACCATTAAAACTATATGCTATAGGAACTTAACATGGCAAAGCAAGGCATGACATGAAGTTACTCAAAGCACTTAACAAAAGTCCCTTAGTGACCTTGAGCCAAAAGGGATCAGAAAATACAATTGCAAGCATGTGAACATGGCAAAAACATAATCAGATTACAGGCTTAGTGATAAACTGGAGCATGCAAATCTGTTAACAAGTAGGCATGTTTACGAGCTCGATGCACTCACTACAGAGCAAGGCATGGCAACTAAGCATACACCCATCAACAATACATATCATAGAAGCTAGACATGGCAAGAACAACAACATAGCATGCACGGCTCAATACCAACATCCTCGGCAAAATCGCTAACAAGTCAACAATCTGTCAGGAATCACGAAATAGCAAAAGTAGAGCTCGATTGACTCAAGCTAGGTTGCTTCATAAATGCAAACAAAGACATGGATGGATAGAGCACCACAATTTTAACAAATCATCCTTACTGATCATCCTCAAAAAAAGCACAGATCACTAGGAAACAACATGAACATATGGCATATTGATAAAAACAGATCAAGGGCTTAGAGAAATTCAAAGTCCCTGAAATCAGCATTAATGAATGCACTACTTTGCAAACTTGTGCTAGTCACCACACATATCACAAAAATACATGGAAAGCGCCTCTGTAAAGATGGCATGGCATATAACAAAACTCATGTAGAACTCAGGAGCATATCATGCACACAATAAGCATGGCAAAAATGACAAATAGCTATTTGATGCAGCAGATCTGACAATTAACTCATATAGCTCTCTTCCAACAGCATATTGGGCATCAATATGAGCTCAAATGAAAATGATGCAATCAGATGAAATGATGTACTCTCTGAGGCGAACATTTTGATATGCTACACGCCCAAATCGGAGCTACGGATGCAAAGTTACGGCATGATGAAAAACGCAAAATAACTAGGGTTTCGGGGGAAAGTCAACCCTAGCGGATCTCAGATCCAGATCGGCACGGACTTCGAGGCACTCGCCGGAGTTCACTATAGCTCGCCAGGGTTCGTTGCTGGACTTGGCGAGGCACGCCGGCCGGAGGAGGGCTGGCCGGAGTGGAGGAGCGCGGAGGCGAGCGGCGCGGGTCGGCACCGGAGCTGCGGCGGCGGAAGCAGCGCGGCGGGGCGGTGCCGGAGCGAGCGCGGCAGGCGGCGGCCGGCGACGTGAAGGAGGAGCGCGGCACGGCGAAGGTTCGGCGGGCAGCGCTCGCCGGCTCGGGCGGAGAAAGAGGCAGGCGGCGGTGCTCGGCGGTTGGGCCGCGAGGGCCCCGAGCGGGCTCGGCGGGCAGCGGGTGTGGGGTGGCGGCGGCTGCCACGTGGCGTGCCCTGGTTGGCGCAGGCGGCAGCGGCAACTTCGTCCGGCGGCGGCCAGACGTGTCCGACGGCAGCGGGGCGATTTTTAGGGTTTGGGGTTGGAAGAGATCCGGGAAATTCGGGAGAGGGTCTATATATAGGCATAGGGGGAGTTAGGAGAGTCCAAATGAGGTGCGGTTTTCGGCCACGCGATCGTGATCGAACGCTCTAGATGATGGAGAGAGTTTTGGTGGGTTTTGGACCAAATTGGAAAAGGTGTTGGGCTGCAACACACACGAGGCCTTCTCGGTCCCTCGGTTAACCGTTGGAGTATCAAACGAAGTCCAAATGGCACGAAACTTGACAGGCGGTCTACCAGTAGTAAACCAAGGCCACATGACAAGTCTCGGTCCAATCCGGAAATGTTTAACCCCCACACACGAAAAGAGGTAGAAAGGACCACCGGAGGAGATAGGAGCGCCGGACAACGGGGAAAATGCTCAGATGCATGAGACGAGCACGTATGCAAATGCAATGCACATGATGACATGATATGAGATGCATGACAACGGCAACAACACACAAAGACAAAAACCCGAAACCGAGGAAATAAAATAACTTAGCGCCGGAAACGGCGAGAGTTGGGATACATATAAGGTAAATTACATCCGGGATGTTACAATAAACATCACATGAAATCAATATAAGTGATATGATATGGCCATCATCATCTTGTGCCTTTGATCTCCATCTCCAAAGCACCGTCATGATCACCATCATCACTGGCTTACACCTTGATCTCCATCGAAGCATCATTGTCGTCTCGCTAACTATCGCTTCTACGACTATCGCTACCGCTTAGTGGTAAAGTAAAGCAATTACATGGCGATTTTCATTTCATACAATAAAGCGACGGCCATATGGCTCCTGCCAGTTGCCGATAACTCTGTTACAAAACATGATCATCTCGTACAATAAAATTTAGCATCATGTCTTGACCATATCACATCACAACATGCCCTGCAAAAACTAGTTAGACGTCCTCTACTTTGTTGTTGCAAGTTTTACGTGGCTGCTACGGGCTGAGCAAGAACCGTTCTTACCTACGCATCACAAAACCACAACGTGGTATAGTGATTGCTTTTTGATCTTCAGAAAGAACCATGTTCATTGAATCCGATTCAACTAAAGTTGGAGAAACTGACACCCATTAGCCACCTGTGTGCGAAGCACGTCGATAGAACCAGTCTCGCGTAAGCGTACTGATACGTCTCCGTCGCATCTACTTTTCCAAACACTTTTGCCCTTGTTTTAGACTCTAAATTGCATGATTTGAATGGAACTAACCCGGACTAACGTTGTTTTCAGCAGAATTGCCATGGTGTTATTTTTGTGTAGAAATAAAAGTTCTCGGAATGACTTGAAAATCAACGGAGATTATTTTTGGAATATATAAAAAATACTGGAAGAAGAATCCACGTCAGCGGGCCCACACCCTGTCCACGAGGGTGGGGGCGCGCCTACCCCCTGGGCGCGCCCCCCTGCCTCGTGGGCCCCTGACGCTCCACCGACCTCAACTCAAACTCCATATATTCGTGTTCGGGGAGAAAAAAATCAGAGAGAAGGATTCATCGCGTTTTACGATATGGAGCCACCGCCAAGCCTTAATCTCTCTCGAGATGGCTAATCTGGAGTCCGTTCGGGGCTCCGGAGAGGGGAATTAATCGCCATCGTCATCATCAACCTTCCTCCATCACCAATTCCATGATGCTCACCGCCGTGCGTGAGTAATTCCATCATAGGCTTGCTGGACGATGATGGGTTGGATGAGATTTATCATGTAATCGAGTTAGTTTTGTTATGGTTTGATCCCATCCACTATGTTCTGAGATTGATGTTGCTATGACTTTGCTATGCTTAATGCTTGCCATTAGGGCCCGAGTGCCATGATTTCAGATCTGAATCTTATTACATTTTCATGAATATATGTGAGTTCTTGATCCTATCTTGCAAGTCTATAGTCACCTACTATGTGTTATAACCCAGCAACCCTGAAGTGACAATAATCGGGACCACTCCCGGTGATGACCGTAGTTTGAGGAGTTCATGTATTCACTATGTGTTAATGCTTTGGTCTAGTACTCTATTAAAAGGAGGCCTTAGTATCCCTTAGTTTTCAATAGGACCCCGCTGCCACGGGAGGGTAGGACAAAAGATGTCATGCAAGTTCTTTTCCATAAGCACGTATGACTATATTCGAAATACATGCCTACATTACATTGAGGAATTGGACCTAGTTCTGTGTCACCCTATGCTATAACTGTTGCATGAATAATCGCATCCGGCATAATTCTCCATCGCCAATCCATTGCCTACGAGTTTTTCATATATTGTTCTTCGTTTATTTACTTTTTTGTTGCTATTGACACAATCACTCCAAAACCCATAAATATTACTTTTGCTACCGTTACCACTACTATCATATTACTTTGCTACTAAACACTTTGCTGCAGATATTAAGTTTCCAGGTGTGGTTGAATTGACAACTCGGCTGCTAATACTTGAGAATATTATTTGGCTGTCGAATCAATAAATTTGGGTTGAATACTCTACCCTTAAAAACTGTTGTGATCCCCTATACTTGTGGGTTATCAAGACCATTTTCTGGTGCCGTTGCCGGGGAGCATAGCTCTATTCTTTAAGTCACTTGGGATTTATATCTGCTTATCACTATGAAGAACTTGAAAGATCAAAGAACCAAGATCTATCCCTCAACTACGAGGGGAGGTAAGGAACTGCCATCTAGCTCTGCACTTGATTCACCTTCTGTTATGAGTAAACTTGCAACACCTACTGCTGTTATTGATTCCGATAGGTCGCATCTTATTGATGATGCCACTTCTGCTTTGCATGATACTTATGATGAAACTACTTCTATGCTTGATACTATTGTGCCACTTGGTGAATTCCTTGATGAACAACTTGCTAGGGCTAGAGAGAATGAAATTATTGAAACTGATAATATAGATGAAAGTGATGATGAAGATTCTCCCCTAGATATGAATTGCCTGTTGTGCCTGAGGGTTATGTTATGGATGAAGAAACTGCTAGAGACTTTCTTGCCTGCAATGATAGAACTGATCTTAAGAAACTATTAGCAAAGCTGAAAGAAAAATCTCTGAATGCTAGAATGAAATATGATCCTGCTTATGCTACTTCACCTATCTTTATTACTGATAAGGATTATGACTTCTCCATCGATCCTGAGATAATTACTTTGGTTGAATCTGATCCTTTTTATGGCTATGAATCTAAAACTGTTGTGGCACATCTTACTAAATTAAATGATATAGCTACCCTGTTCACTAATGATGAGAAAACTCACTACTATTATATCCTTAAATTATTTCCGTTCTCATTAATGGGTGATGCTAAGATATGGTTTAATTCTCTTGATCCTGGTTGTGTGCATAGTCTCCGGGATATGATTTACTACTTCTCTACTAAATATTTCCCCGCTCATAAGAAACAAGCTGCTTTAAGGGAAATATACAATTTTGTGCAAATTGAAGAAGAGAGTCTCCCACAAGCCTGGGGAGGCTTCTCCAATTACTTAATGCTTTGCCTAATCATCCTCTCAAGAAAAATGAAATACTTGATATCTTTTATAATGGACTAACCGATGCTTCCAGAGATTACCTGGATAGTTGTGCTGGTTGTGTTTTCAGGAAAAGGACAGTTGATCAAGCTGAATTGCTATTGAATAATATGTTGACTAATGAAAATAATTGGACACTTCCTGAACCAACTCCTAAGCCAACTCCGAAGAAAAGGGGTATTCTATTTCTCAGTCCTGAAGATATGCAAGAGGCAAAGAAATCTATGAAAGAAAAAGGTATAAAAGCTGAAGATGTTAAGAATTTACCTCATGTTCAAGAAATACATGGTCTTAATTCATCTCCTATTGAAGAAACACACGGTCTCGATAACCCGACACAGGTAGTAAAGGTAAACTCTCTCTATAGATATGATAAAGCTGAAATCCCTCCTGCTAAGTTTGCTAGCCAATGTTTGGATGAATTTGATAACTTTATGGTTAAGCAAGAAGATTTTAATGCTTATTTTGGTAGACAATTGAAACGCAATGCTTATATGATTGAACACTTAGGTGATTATATGTCTAGAGTTAAAGGTGAACTTAAACTCATTAGTAAACATGCTTCTATGGTTACCACTCAAGTAGAACAAGTACTTAAAGCTCAGAATGATTTGCTCAATGAATTGAATAGTAAGAATAATGACTTTGCTGTTAGAGTTGCAACTATAGGAGGTAAAGTGACCCAGGAACCTTTGTATCATGAGGGCCACCCTAAGAGAATTGAGCAGGATTCTCAGAGAAATAATGTTGATGGACCTGGTCCTTCTAAGAGGAAGAAAAAGAAAAATGATAGGACTTTGCATGCTTCTGGTGAACCTGTTGTAGACACACCTGAGAATCCTAATGATATTTCTATCTCTGATGCTGAAACACAATCTGGTAATGAACATGAACCTAGTGATAATGTTAATGATGATGTTCATGTTGATGCTCAACCTAGAAATGATAATGATGTAGAGATTGAACCTGTTGTTGATCTTGATAACCCACAATCAAAGAATCAACGTTATGATAAGAGAGACTTTGTTGCTAGGAAGCACGGTAAAGAAAGAGAACCATGGGTTTAGAAACCCATGCCTTTTCCTCCTAAACCATCCAAGAAAAAGGATGATGAGGATTTTGAGCGCTTTGCTGAAATGATTAGACTTATCTTTTTGCGTATGCGTTTGACCCATATGCTTAAAATGAATCCTTATGCTAAGTATATGAAGGATATTGTTACAAATAAGAGAAAGATACCGGAAGCTGAAATTTCCACCATGCTTGCCAATTACACTTTTAAGGCTGGAATACCAAAGAAACTTGGAGATCCAGGAGGACCAACTATACCATGCTCCATTAAAAGAAACTATGTTAAAACTGCTTTATGAGATCTTGGAGCCGGTGTTAGTGTTATGCCTCTCTCTTTATATCGTAGACTTGATTTGAATAAGTTGACACCTTGTCGGTGTCAAAACCGGCGGATCTCAGGTAGGGGGTCCCGAACTATGCGTCTAAGGCGGATGGTAACTGGAGGCAGGGGACACAATGTTTTACCCAGGTTCGGGCCCCCTTGATGGAGGTAAAACCCTACGTCCTGCTTGATTAATATTGATGATATGGGTAGTACAAAAGTAGATCGACCATGAGATCAGAGAGGCTAAACCCTAGAAGCTAGCCTATGGTATGATTGTATGTTGTCCTACGGACTAAAACCCTCCGGCTTATATAGACACCGGAGAGGGCTAGGGTTACACAAGGTCGGTTACAAAGGAGGAGATATACATAGCCGTATTGCCTAGCTTGCCTTCCACGCCAAGTAGAGTCCCATCCGGACACGAGACGAAGTCTTCAATCTTGTATCTTCATAGTCCAATAGTCCGGCCAAAGGATATAGTCCGGCTGTCCGGAGACCCCCTAATCCAGGACTCCCTCAGTAGCCCCCGAACCAGGCTTCAATGACGATGAGTCCGGCGCGCAGTGTTGTCTTCGGCATTGCAAGGCGGGTTCTTCTCCAACATTAAAGTGTTCGTAAGCAGTGTCCGGGTCCATAAATGTTGAACCTCTTGGCTTCTGTGCCCAATAAGGGCTATCCCCCACGCGTCGAATGAATACGAGGCGCCAGGGCGTTTTTACATTCGCCCCCCTAGCCAGATAAATAATTGTCTATTAAAGGGATGGGGATTCTTAGATCCAATCCATATCATCGTCCCCCAGCGAGAATTCATCAGAGCGTGCTTCGGAAAGATCCATTCCAGCATGGCCGACCTCCGCAGCTCCTCCTCCCGCCCCCGTAGCCCTAAGCCCGGTGATTCGTAGAGGTGTTCAGTCCCGCACAGTCGATTAGTCGAGCTGCAGACTAAGGGATTTCTCCCTCCAACGTACATGGTGCCCGTTCGAGCCGGGCTCGCCACCTACAATGGCGGGGAGCAAGCGGAAAACTTTCCCTATCCCTCCATGGGGGAACGGGTTTGCCTTGTTCCTTACTTAATAAGGGGACTCGGATTTCCAATCCATTCGTTCCTCCGCGGGCTCCTGGAGTTCTACGGCCTCCAACTACACAATCTTACCCCTGCCTCCATCCTACACATCGCTGGCTATGTTGCTCTCTGCGAGTTGTTCCTGGGCTGCGAGGCTCACTTCGAGCTGTGGAAAACGCTATTCTGCCTTGTCCCTCGCACATAGAGGGAATCACTTTATCAAGTGGGCGGAGCTGAAATATGGTGTATCGCCGATACCGGATACCTGTCCGGTACCCCGAAGAAGCCGTTCGAAGAATGGCCTTCGGAATGGTTTTATATGGAGGACCTCCCCCTTCTGGACCCTGTTCGGCGGGGTCTACCCGAGTTCAACAATGCTCCTCTGAAGAAGCGCCAAAGTTGGGGCCCACGGAGTCCCAGGCGGAAGACAACGGAGAAGTCCTCTATCTGATGAACCGGATCAAAGCACTAGCTCGATCCGGACTGGCAATAATCAAAGTTATGTCGATTTGCATAATGCGGGGAGTGCAGCCACTCCAATATCGTGGGCACCCCTTGTGGTGTTATAACGGGGCAGATGACGCCACCCGCTGCGGGCGTAAGGGTCTGGACAATGCTGCCGCTTTAGCGAAGATTCTGTCCGAACTGTTCAAGGGCGAGGAAGAGAAGTTCACCCGCATCAAGCCACGGGATGGATTCTCTATGTACAATCCTCCAAGTTGGTTAAGTTATATTTCCCTGCTCCCATTTTTCCCGCATTCTTAGTCGTAAGTATTCACCTTGCCACCTTGCAGCAGGAACTGCGAAAAGCCATAAAGGAGGCCAGCAGCCCTTCTCCACAACTAGAGGACCCTGACCGGGCCATCAATTTTGGACTCGAATAAGATCCGGTTATCTCAGTGGAACTGATAGACCGGCAGTTCTATCAGTTAAGCTGCGATGATGCCCCGGTGGCCATTAGGGCCGACTATCCCGGACTGCTCCCTGTGTCGCAGGTAAGAAAAATCAAAATGTCCCAACTCCAAAACTAGGATCCCCTTTTAGGCTCTTCACCCACCATATACACATGGCATCTTTTACAGGGAAGGCATTCGGGACGCCCTGCCCAACCCGCGGCAACTCGCCAACAAGAGGTGCCGAGGCCAGGTAGGACAAAAAGGAAGGCGGTCAGGACGGAGACGCCAGCGCAAAGGTATAGGAAAAACCCTGCTCCGTGGTTGTCGTCTTTCTCAAAATGTAATGACGCTCGCGTTTCTTTAACAGAAAGAATGCTCGCCGAAATATGTTCGGCGATGCTGCCAATCAAGCTTCCACCAGTCGAGCGCCAGGACCGGACATAGAGGCGGAAGGCGATATGGGGCAGGCGCCGGATAATCCCCTGACAGAGGATGCGAATAGATTGTCCGCTACAAACTCAGAAGTGGAAAGCGCCATGAATCATAGGCGCCGCTGGGCCGTACTCCGCGGCGCTTGTTTCTCACCAGACGCGTTCGACGCCTTCAATTCTGGAGAGGCGTACCTCTGTGCTGCTCAAGATGGTCTAGCCAGAGCCACGGATCAGTATGTAAAGGATGTACGTGTCAGGACCCCGATTCCAAGTCACATCGATCTAGCCGGTAACACCTCATATCACTTTGCGGCCTCACGCACGGTATTCCCACGGGTGTCGCCTTACCATGGCCCGGGAACGTTTGCGCCTTTTGGCTCACGTATATGATGGTGTCGCTAGCAACCATATGACAGAGAACCCAGGCCAACATGACTAGTCGTGAACCCAAAGTGGCACTAACTTACGGGGACAGGCATACATGAATCAACATCGAGCATGTCGGTCAGCAGCATGCGAATCTGGGCTGTAGCGCTGGGCTAACAGGACTTCGGTGAACCGGGTTGTAGCAGGCTAGGAAGGACTCCGGATGTCACCGCATGAAATTTCCCTGAAGGGACAAACACAGGAACGAAGTGAATCACATGCCGGCCAGTCAAATGTTCCAGAGCAGTAGTGTTGGGCTAGCAGGACTCCGGTGCACCGGGCTGTAGTGGACTACTATGGCTCATGGAAGCACAAGACAACATTTCCCCATAAGAGAGGCTACCAAGGATAAACAACTAGGTTGTCGGATCCCACACATACCAAACATTTCAATCATACACACAATATGCTCGATATGTGTAAATACAACATGGCATCACAACAAAACTCTACGACTCAAGTATTTATTCATTAGGCTCCGAAGAGCCAAGAATTACAAACATGGGTCTCATGACCCAACATACAGAGCATACAAGCAACAAGAACATGCAGAAGGATAACTTGTCTGAGTACAGACAACTACAAATGAAAACGGCTGAGAAGCCTAACTATCTACAAGACCCTCCCAAGGGTACAAGATCGTAGCTGAGGTAACGAGCTAAACGTCGAACTCCACACGGAACTACTAGCGAGACTGAAGTCTCTCTGCAAAACATAGAATAAGCAAACGTGAGTACAAATGTACCCAGCAAGACTTACATCAGAACTATCTACATATGCATCGGTATCAACAAAGGGGTGGTGGAGTTTAACTGCAGCAAGCCAGCTTTGACTCGGTGGCTATCCTGAACTACGAATGCAAGTAACTCTTTTGAGGTCGCGCACACGAGTCCACATATTCACCATACCAATACACCACTATGGATCCGCTCTCGTCTCCCTACGAGAACGCCATCCATAGCACTCACGCTTATCTTGCGCATTTTAGAGTATCCACTTTCACTTGTCTATGAACTATGCAAGGGGTCCAAGTTTCCATATCCGAGGAATCTGGCTATTCGAATAGATAATGATAACCCTGCAGGGGTGTACTTCTTCACACACGTTCTCGCCACTTACCACCATGTACACGTCGTGTATCTCGGCCACTTCCAAGCGGAAGCCTGGTGAGGGAGTCGGCCACGACCTGACTAATCACACAAGTCTCTCGTCCAGGTTTATCGCCTATTCGGGTTCCATCCGTAAGGAGATCCGGCCAGGGTGTCTCTCACGGCTCCAAACTATGTGTACAGGGTTCCCAAGCCCACCATCTGGGTGCCACTTGGTACACCGGGCCACTATGCCTAGTCTGTCCCAAGCCCACCTGTACCGGGTGCCACTTGGTAGACTACTAACACTACCTACAAGCACCAGAAACTAGTTGCAACTCCTGGACAGAGATCGAGTTGATTAATAAGTCAAGAGGGGTCGAGTTACCGGAACCCAATGTGTGGTAGTAACTGTTCATGGATCACAAACACAGAACTCAGTTCCTGAGGACGGTTGCAATGAGACAATCCACCATGTACTCCTACATGGCCTCTCACCACTACCTTTACCAAATCGTGTTCACACACTTAGCTCTCAACAGTAGGACGTGTTCACCACATTCCAATTCATCCCCGATGAATCGGACCTGACTCAACTCTAAGCAGTAGCAGGCATGACAAACAAGCATGAATGAGTAGGCACATCGGGGCTCAAACAACTCCTACACATGCTAGTGGGTTTCATCTATTTACTGTGGCAATGACAGGTCATGCAGAGGAAAGGGGTTCAGCTACCGCAGCATGTAACAGTTGAAACGTTGTTGTCCTAATGCAGTAAAAGAGAGCAGGAGCGAGAGAGTGGGATTATATCGGGATGAACAAGGGGGTTTTGCTTGCCTGGCACTTCTGAAGATATTATAGCACTTCATTGGTGTCATCGAACTCATCGTCGGGATACGCGTACCGAGAGGGGACAAGCACCGACAATAGAGAAGAACACAATCAATGCAAATGCAACAATATGATGCATGATCATGACATGGAAATATGCTCTGATTTGTACTAATGCATCTAGCAACAATTTAAATGAAGTCCATATGAACCAAGGGTTCTTATGCAAAGTCCATAAGGGGTATTTAAAATGCCATTATCATGTTTTCACTTATACAGGGGGTATAAGTTGGTTGAACATGCATGAAAGTAGCTTAAATGGATAGATTGAATTTTTCTGATAATTTTTCATATATAATTTATTTCATTCTGAGCTACGGTTGAATTTCTATGATTTTTTAGAAGTTTGGGGTATTTTACGAAATTTATAAATCATTTTTGATTTATTTTAATTCCAGAAAACTTTACTGCGTCATCATGACGTCAAAAGGTCAACAAGGCGCGGTCCAGGTCAAACCTGACCTGTGGGGCCCGCACGTCAGTGTAACAGGGCAGGAACAAAGGCTGACTTGTGGGGCCAGGTCAACAGCCACGTCAACACGGTCAAAGCTCACGCATGGGTCCCGCAGGGTTATGACTAATCTAAGCAGAAATAAAGTTGGGATTAATTAGGGCGTGGGGCCCATTTGTGAGTGAGCAAGGGGGGTTAATTAGGGCGTGATTAACCCCTAACAGTGGTTGTCACCGGCGGCTAATCGCCGGCGAGCACACAGACGTGGCGAAGTTGCCCTTTCGGCCAACTCCGGCGATGGATGGATGTGTGGCTAGGTTCTACGGGAAGCTGGCATCGCGGCGCGTCTGACGGTAGTCTCGGGAAGGCCCGAGGTGGACGGTAGCGACAACGACGACATCAACAGCGGCGGCCGGGGCTCGGGCGTGCTTGGAGTCGAGGCTACGGCGTGCTAACGGATGACCCGAAGCGCTTGAGAGGCTCTACGGTGTGCGGGGAGCTTGCTGGACATGCTGGGGTGACCAAATGGTCGCCGGAGCAACGCCGGCGACATGCTCTTACGGCGGTGGGTTTCGGTCATCGGCGAAGCGGCAGCTATGGCGTGCAAACGATTAAGCGGAGAGGGGGAGGAGGAGCAGCAGCTCACAGCGGTTGCAGCAGGCGTCGAAGCGGGCTCGGGGAAGCTCGGGAGGCGGCGAATTGACGGCGACGATCTCCGGTGGCCGACGAAGGAAGCGGCAGCGGTGGCGGCATTGCAGCGCGTCCGGGGCCTCGTGGCTGGTCGAGGGGGTTGGGGATGTCGAGACGGAGCTCATGGACACGTCGTAGGGGCGAGGGGATGGCTCAGGGAGCGGCAGCGGCGAACGGTGGCGACGGTGGCGCTCGGGTGTGGCGCGGGGGAGAGCAGAGGATGGGGAGGAGCATGGGGGGAGGTCGAGGCGGTCGGGAGGTTGCGTGGCGTCCTCTGGGCGCTTCGAGGCGGCGAGGAGATAGGCAGGCAAGGTGGAGGTGGCCGGCGCGTGCCGGCGCGCGTCGGGCACACGCCCTCCTGCCCACTGGCAGGAGGTGGAAGACGACAGGGGGAGCCCCTGGTGGGCTGGGCCAGAACAGGAGCTAGGCTGGTGCGGCTGCAGGTAGGTGGCCCAGGTAGTTTCCTCTCTTTTCCTATTTTTCTGTTTTCTATTTTCTGTAACTTCAGGGCTTTATTAAAAATTGCAGGGCATTTCCAAAAATCATGAAACTAATCATGGCTACTGTTTATAATGTATCCAACAGTAAACATTTTAGTTTATGATTATTTGAGCAATTAATATATTTTATAGCATTTAAATGCCCAAATGCAAATACTATATGATTTAGTTCAGTGACCCTCTGTTGTCCTAGAAAAGTGTGCACCATTTTTGTCAGAGGTTCTAGACCAAGGCAAAGATGATGAACATTTTAGAAGGGCATTTCAGGTTCACTGAATAAGTATTTTAGTAACCCTAGTTGGTTTGAGTGGTGCTGGGGGTTTCTTTCATCCCCATTTCAAGTTTCTAAGAAAATTAAACATGATGATATGATGATCATGCAAGGACAAGCAAAGGCTAAGGTAGGGTTGTGACAACTCGCCCCCACTAAACAAGAATCTCGTCCCGAGATTCAAGATGTGAGGTAAGAAGACAGAGGGGGCACAAGGCCGACACGATCTTCATGATCCAATTGCCCTTCTCGGAGATGTTGATTCATTGCTCCAATTGATCTTGACGTCTTTGCTTTCGAGATCTTCATCCAACATGATGATGACGGAAAGAAACTCTACCGAAATCGATCTTCTTGAAGATCGAGCAACTCACGATCAACTTATGGGGTGAGATGTAGGAACATCTCTCGAGCTGAGACACAAAACACATATCGAGAGGGGAGGAAAGAAAGAGACGACGCGGTTTCAATTTGGCAGGCTACAATTCCACACTTGAATAAGATGGAGCATGAATTTTCAAAGTAGCAAGGAGATAATTGCCATGATTTCGTAACATGATACCTTAAGGAGGGTGACTCGTAGAATTATTCCCTTAAGTGGCAAAAATAATTACTTTTGATACAAGATCATTGAAACTCTTTATACCAGCCTAAGGCAATCACAATCGATCATTTGAAGGAGTTGGAAAAGGATGGCATACTCAGACTAGAATGGATGATGTGGACTACCTTGTTGAAGACAACGCAATGAGTAATTTTTGCTTATCACCAGAAATGGATGGGACGCACGGTAGGACCACTTTGAAGATGATCCTAATCAGTAATTACTGAGAAGGGTAGTTCATAGTAGGATGACACAATGGCGGTGCAAGCTGGGAACAAAATGCAAATGTTGGGGATTTTCCAACCATCATATCTGCCTGAGATTTAGATCTGGTTGGTAACAGGATACTTCAGACTCGGCATGTCTGAAAAGGAAGTTTGGAACACAAACCAATGAGATGACGTCGCGAGATTCTCGGGAGATGAACTACGATAGCAAGCTCCAAAACATGAGCTGGTTCTGCTACAAACCTGTGAACACGTTGTCCCAGATAAGCATGCCCACATAGTAGTCTTATAATAAACACTGCCGAGTTCAGGTGGGGAACCATCATTGTGGATAACGAAGTCCTTGCATAAGTCATGATTAGCTATTAAGAAGGAACTTCTTCTCCTTGAACAAATCAATCAGTGGCTTGGTGTGCTAGGAACACATACAGAATGGAGGCGGCCAACCTATCATACCATAGAGTACTTCACACATGGGCGTGACTAACTTGGGATGATTCCAGAGGAAGCAAAAGCAATCTTTCTCGAATTCACGACGGCAACTTGCATCGAATGCACATGAATTAGGGGAAGTCTCTTCTTTCATCCAAACATATACCTCATGAGTGGGACACGAAGGCATTGTTTACAAAGTTTCCAACACTAACTTAGATGTTCAACCCGAATCATGGACAAGATGAAATTATTGTCAATGGGCTCAACAACAACCATCCAGGCTTCCATATAGATGGAATTCCATAATTAAGTGAACATGGTGATAGCATTGGTCAGACCAAATGATGTAATGGTGTATGCCCGAGGAATCAACCACGAGTAACACAACATTATAAACATCGTTGGTTCTGATTTGATTTGAGAATAGTCCACACTCAAATCAAAGTTTGGACAAGATAATAGATCCAATAACTGATCACGAGGACCAATCAATGGAGATATCATCTTTCTTCAACACACACACACACAAAAAGATATCCCTTAACATGAACTAAGTCAGACAAGCTTTTATCTTCCAACTCTCCAAGTTGTTGTTTGGCTTAACCAACTAGCTCAGGGCTATCGAACACAGATTCTTGGAGAATGGGTGGTTTGGAGGAAAACCAACTTGATCACGAACTCAACATAGCGGTCAGGTGACAACCTGGTAACACTTCCGAGAAGATATCCGGAAAATCACGAACCATCGATATGTTGCTAAGCTCGAGAACAATCTTGTTTTTCAAGACAAGACGATATGATCAAAAGAGCGAGGGATTGACACAATCATAACTCATTGATCGAAGAGTGCACCTGAAATAAGGACTAGGTAGCACGATCAATCTTAGAATGATAATTCAATAACCAGCACGCTAAGAATGAGAGTATTGCCCATTAACTACCAAGCAATGGCATTGCTAGGAGTATTGATTTCGCACATCACAGTACACTTGTCGGTATTTCGGTTGCAACAACACGGAACCAAGGAGCGAATGATGATGGCGAGAAGTATCACTGCATCAAGAATTTATAAGAGTTGGTGCAATTATCATGACATTCCTAACATCAAGAGGGCGATACTTCAGGGTAGAATAGAATCAAAAGCAGGATTGGCATTTGATCTACGGAATACAACTGCTTTGACCCAATCCTATAAATGGATGAGGTACTGGAGCTTGTTTCTCCTAGTCATTCTGGAATAGAATGGCTTGACGGACCCCAAGAGTAATGGGCATCGACGAACGAATGCACGCATACTCTTGACTATCAATTGATAGATGAAGGTCAGAAATCAACTAAAGAGAACAACTCAGAGGAACATACGATTTTCTGAGTTGTGTGGATGCATAGATTAGTATGTCGAGCGAAGCTCTACATTTCTTCCGGATAACTCATGCGGAAAGGGTAGAACTGGCGGATTCACAATTATGAATGGAGAACTCCTCAAGAGTACTATGATTGTGATATTTTGGTTCAAAGAACTTCTGCCTTAATGGTTCATGGTATTTGGAAGAAAGAAATACCACGGACCTCGAGGACTATCGCAAGGTTACTAATATCTTAAAGGAACTAGCAACACTATCAACATGAAGTAAGTAGGGTGAATCTCGGGTTCAGACACCCAGGAGTAGAATACCTACTACTAAGTAGCATCGCGGGATGCTTTCGAGAATGATGGCCAGAATCATCACACTTGGGACACAAAGCATTGCTAGATTACTGGGTGGTTCTCTAGGACACCTAGGGTCATAATAATAGCTCCAACATATATATCGAGGCAATGGAATACCTCAACACACTGGTTAGTGTGATTAATCTGGCCCAAATGGACATCAGTTACATGGAGGAGTGATTGCAAGTGCATCAGACTATCTAGAAACCTGGGATGACTCGGACAGCATAACGGATGTAAATGCTCAAAATGATTTGAGACATCCTGCAAAAATGGTGGCATAACCACTCAACATCACAATATCAAGGTTCTGGGGCCAGCTATGAACATATGGAGGTAGTAGGAACTGAACCGAGGCTTGAACTCAACGATCCTATGCACCTACGGTTTAGTAACACGCCATCCTGAGAGATAGAAGAGAAGCCTAGTTCTTAACCCCGTAGAAAAGATAAGATGACTCAGATCAGAAGGTCATGAGGATAAGGAGTAAAAAGAGCCTTATGTTCCCATCCACAATCAATTCCCTTATATAACTAAAGCATTTCTAGACACGACTTCGACCAGCTTGGCTTGGTAATCCTACAGGCAGTAAGGCTCTGATACCAAAGCTGTTAAGACCCTGATTCCAAGTCACATCGATCTAGCCATTAACACCTCATATCACTTTGCGGCCTCACGCACGGTATTCCCACGGGTGTCGCCTTACCATGGCCCGGGACCGTTTGCGCCTTTTGGCTCACGTATATGATAGTGTCGCTAGCAACCATATGACAGAGAACCCATGCCGACATGACTAGTCGTGAACCCAAAGTGGCACTAACTTACAGGGACAGGCATACATGAATCAACATCGAGCATGTCGGTCGGCAGCGTGCGAATCCGGGCTGTAGCGCTGGGCTTACAGGACTCCGACGAACCGGGCTGTAGCAGGCTAGGCAGGACTCCGGATGTCACCGCGTGACATTTCCCCGAAGGGACAGACACAGGAAGGAAGTGAATCACATGTCGGCCAGTCAAGTGTTCCGGAGCAGTAGTGCTGGGCTAGCAGGATCCGGTGAACCGGGCTGTAGCGGACTACTATGGCTCATGGAAGCACAAGACTACATTTCCCCATAAGAGAGGCTACCAAGGATAAACAACTAGGTTGTCGGATCCCACACGTACCAAACATTTCAATCATACACACAATATGCTCGATATGTGTAAATACAACATGGCATCACAACAAAACTCTACGACTCAAGTATTTATTCATTAGGCTCCGAAGAGCCAAGAATTACAAACATGGGTCTCATTACCCAACATACAGAGCATACAAGCAACAAGCACATGCGGAAGGATAACTTGTCTGAGTACAGACAACTACAAATGAAAAAGGCTGAGAAGCCTGACTATCTATAAGACCCTCCCAAGGGTACAAGATCATAGCTGAGGTAACGAGCTAAACATCGAAGTCCACGCGGAACTACTAGCGAGACTGAAGTCTCTCTGCAAAACATAGAATAAGCAAACGTGAGTACAAATGTAACCAGCAAGACTTACATCAGAACTATCTACATATGCATCGGTATCAACAAAGGGGTGGTGGAGTTTAACTGCAGCAAGCCAGCTTTGACTCGGTGGCTATCCTAAACTATGACTGCAAGTAACTCTTTTGAGGTGGCGCACATGAGTTCACATATTCACCATACCAATACACCACTATGGATCCGCTCCCGTCTCCCTACGAGAACGCCATCCATAGCACTCACGCTTATCTTGCGCATTTTAGAGTATCCACTTTCACTTGTCTATGAACTATGCAAGGGGTCCAAGTTTCCATATCCGAGGAATCCGGCTATTTGAATAGATAATGATAACCCTGCAGGGGTGTACTTCTTCACACACGCTCTCGCCACTTACCACCATGTACACGTCGTGTATCTCGGCCACCTTCAAGCGGAAGCCTGGTGAGGGAGTCGGCCACGACCTGACTAATCACACAAGTCTCTCGTCCAGGTTTATCGCCTATTCGGGTTCCATCCGCAAGGAGATCCGGCCGGGGTGTCTCTCACGGCCCCAAACGATGTGTACAGGGTTCCCAAGCCCACCATCCGGGTGCCACTTGGTACACCGGGCCACTGTGCCTAGTCTGTCCCAACCCCACCTGTACCGGGTGCCACTTGGTAGACTACTAACACTACCTACAAACACCATAAACTAGTTGCAACTCCTGGACAGAGATCGAGTCAATTAATAAGTCGAGAGGGGTTGACTTACCGGAACCCAATGTGTGGTAGTAACTGTTCATGGATCACAAACACAGAACTCAGTTCCTGAGGACGGCTGCAATGAGACAACCCACCATGTACTCCTACATGGCCTCTCACCACTACCTTTACCAAATCGTGTTCACACACTTAGCTCTCAACAGTACGACGTGTTCACCACATTCCAATTCATCCCCGATGAATCGGACCTAACTCAACTCTAAGCAGTAGCAGGCATGACAAACAAGCATGAATGAGTGGGCACATCGGGGCTCAAACAACTCCTACTCATGCTAGTGGGTTTCATCTATTTACTGTGGCAATGACAGGTCATGCAGAGAAAAGGGGTTCAGCTACCGCAGCATGTAACAGTTGAAACGTTGTTGTCCTAATGCAGTAAAAGAGAGCAGGAGCGAGAGAGTGGGATTATATCGGGATGAACAAGGGGGTTTTGCTTGCCTGGCACTTCTGAAGATATTATAGCTCTTCATCGATGTCATCGAACTCATCGTCGGGATACACGTACCGAGAGGGGACAAGCACCGGCAATAGAGAAGAACACAATCAATGCAAATGCGACAATATGATGCATGATCATGATATGGAAATATGCTATGATTTGTACTAATGCATCTAGCAACAATTTAAATGAAGTCTGTCGTATTTCATCTCGCGATCCTCAAAAATACTAAGCAACTCAAGGACACTCGGAGAGAGTTGGGGATTTCCCGGTTTTCAAATTTGATTTTTATCGAATTCTGAAACGAGGATTTTTGGGTTTAATTATTTTGTCTCCAAAAATATTTCATACTAAAAAATATGAGAGGAGATAATATGACTTCTCCAAGATAATTGAAATATTGGACGAAAAATATTAAAATCAAATATTTGTTTTATTTGGATTTTATTGCAATTTTGTTTGCATTAGAAAAATTGCAGGTTTTTCAAAATTGCATTTTAGGGCCAAGAAAATGTTCATCTCGTTCTAAATATTTTATTTAGACGGTGAAAATTTATTTTGGCATTTTTAGATTTTTATTTATTTTTCTAGGATTTTATTTCGGTCGGCGAAATTATAAAAAAAAAGTTCCCGCGCCCGACTAGGCCTAAAGCCCAGCCGAGCCAGGCCGCCAGCCGCCGTCGCCGCCGCCACTCGGACCGGAGTCCGAGTTGGACTCCGCCTCCGCCGCGCCTTGCCCCCTCCTCCAAGTCGCCGCCCCGCCTCCTTTATATACGCCGCCACCCCCGCCCCAAAACACCACCGCCACCGCCACCGCCGCCAGCCCCGCCGCCGCCCGCGCTAGCCAGCCCCACCGCTGCCGCTGCAGCCCCGCGAGCCGCCGCCCCGCCGCTGCCCCGCCCCACCGGAGCCCCCTCGCCAGAGGTAGCCATCGGACTCCGCCACCGGTTTTTTTAAAACCGTTCGGTTTTTTTAGAAAACCCTAAATCCGTTTTTTTCGGATTCGTCGGTTTTTCTCGGTTCTTCTAGTTAGCGGACGTTCGTCCGTACGTTCGTTTTAACGAACGGTTTTCGCCCGTTAGTTACAGCTAACGAACGCTCATTCGTTAGTCTGTTCGTGAGTTTTCTTTTATCGGATTTATTCCACGATTTTTCTGATCGCGATTTCTGATCCGATCTTAGTTTCTGTTTATCTTTTCGCTCGTTAGTCGGAATAAGGCAATTCAAGCGCCTAGAGTTTCGTCCCGAAACCCTCCGTTTAACCAACTCAAACAAGTTTTTGCTACTATAAAATTTGACCTAGTTTCAGATTAGTAAATGAAGCTTCTTTCTTTCGTCGTGTGAGTTTCGTTGCTCCGTTTGATTTGATTTTTTTTGCAAGCCGGAGTTCTTAAGTTGAAACTTCTGGTCAAGCCTCTTTTATTTGAGTTTTGCTTGTGCATCGTTGCTTGTTACTTATGTATGCTATTGTTTGCTTGCGATATAACACCCGGAGTGCGAAGCGTGCTACTACGAGTCCCTAGGTTTCACAGATCGTCGGCAAGGCAAATAACACTTTGATCATACCCCTTTATCACCCAGTTTTTATGCATTAGATCCAATCCTCAAACATTGCATGATTAGGATGTCATTAACTTGTGGGTTGGGAAGTAGTTGTTGAGGTAGAACCTATTGCCCTGTTACTTTCAAACCCTTGGGAGTTACTCTACGCGTTGCTTATATACTATGCTATGCTATGCTCGTAGACGTGGTTTGGGTTTGAGTGAAATCCATGACAGATGTGATCTTGTTAATTAATGGTTCAACTTAAGGTGGCAACTTAATCAAACAACTGGGTGGATTGAGGCCCCTGGAGTACCCAGTGTTGCCTGTATTTTTTTTGGAAATCCCGGAGTACCCGTGTGATCTTCCTATGGACCGCCACCCAGGCTCAAAGGGAACTGAGATGATTCATGCTAGAAACTTCCGTGTGCAGCCACAAGCTATTATGGGCTCTAGCATAGTTGAGTAAGTTACGTGAAGCTCTTGAAGAGGCAGATCAGCAGGTAGTGGGATGTAGGTTTGGTATGGTCTGTCCGAAGTAGAGAGTTAATGTTTCTGAAAGACTGTGTCTCGGTCATCCATTTCTCAAACACCCTGTAGTGCGAGAAAACCAACGAAGGCGATCAAGTCTTGTGGGGAAAAGTGTGCAAACCTCTGCAGAGTGTACAATCTAATCATGGTTAGCCGTGTCCCCGGTTATGGACAATTCTTGAGTATCTAGTACTTGGGTTATCACAAGTATCTCATCATGTTTAACTAATATTGTTGGGTTGTTAATCACTTTAATTGGGATTGAGTTGGAGGAACCTTCTCAATGTTGTTCAACCACCATGATAGTTAAATTAAAATCTATTCCTTTGTTGTAGGGAAAAATTGGCTTTTCGCAAAACTGTAACCATAGAGCTTTCCACCAGCCAAATATGCATGTAGTGATAGCATTATTCTGTTCTTGCTCTACTGTGTTACTTTGCCAGCATATTCCATGTGTTGACCCGTTTCCGGTCTGCAATGTATTATGTTGCAGACTTTTCAGACGAGGAGTAAGGTTCGTTAGGTCGTTGTCGTGCAGCTCATCTATGCCGTTGGAGTTGATGGACTCACTTTATCTTCCCAGCCTTGCGCTGTTATCGTATTAGATGGCCTTAAGCCATATTACTGTAATGAGTTCTCTCTTGATACATTCAATGTAATAAGTGTGTGATTGCTACTCTGTTATAAATCCTTCGAGTACTGTGTGTGTGTGTCAGCATTACCGATCCAGGGATGACACTGAAGCACAGAGACTTGACCATCTGAGGTCGGGTCGCTACAGTTATCCACAACTTCAAGGTTTTGTTTGCTGGTACATATGGAAATTCTAGTTCTTTTAGCATACGAAATTTCGAATCAAGATTTGTACCAGCTCCCAAGGTCAATTTTAGGTGGGTTCTCCATGGAAATCTCCCATTTTACAAGATTTAAACCAGCCACCAGCAACTTTTTGGTTCTTTCTCCAAAAAAGCAGATTAAAAGTAATTTAAATTCACAATATTTTCCATACTAAGTATGTAACTGATTTTTTAATTTTTTTTCTTTGACATGTATGACTCAGGAATTTTCCTTCTTCAGTATGTTAGCAACTACAAAGGTCTCGGTTTGGAAGGTTTCTCTAATGTAAGTAATAGTCATATCTTTTCTTTTTTGGTCATTACTTGTAACATATCAGGAATTAAACAACAACTCTTTCTAAAATACTGTAGGATGATTTACATGCTCTACGTCAAAAATTCCTTTTCAAGATTGTAACTTGCAAGCACAATGAAATTTAGCTCCCGTTAGTAACTTCTTTCCTGCAGAGACATGTAAGTTCTTTTTTTGTTTCCCAATGACATAAAAGAGTTGTTTTTTTCTTAGAGCCTATTGTTTCCCAATTTCTTAGAGCCTATTCTTCTTTTCTTCTAATCGCGTGTATGTTTCAACAGGGTTTCCGCATATTGAAGTGAAGCTTGGAAGGCCATTTTTTACTTGTTCTGCACATGACAGTAACCTCAGGTAACTTCTCAAATCAACATGTAAGTTCAATTAACATCCTTATTCTTTCTATTCTGAAAGGTATCATTATTCTTATTAGTTACTCTAAAAGTTTCAAGCAAAAAGAATCCCAATGATGAAATGTTCTGCACCTGTGTTTCCAATTAACATATTTCTTCTTTCTATTCTCAAGGGTCTCATTAATGCTGTCACCTTCAAGGGAAGTTGCACTGCAAGATTCAACTCAAAGGAATACTTCGATGCGAAAAATGTTTCCTTAACGATAGAGCTATCTTTTTTTCTCTTAATGGTCTAGTGATAGTTTCTTTGCAAGAACTTTGGGTGTAAACAATGTCTGAAAACAGCTGAAACATTTTTGTAAACGAGCAACCAATTTCTTTGGGAAACATATTTCCCTTTTTAATTCTCAAGGGTCCCAATGCAAGAATTTTTTTCAACTCAAAGGAACAGTTCCATGAGGAAACTAATCTACTTTTTGTTTAACATGGTTCCCCAGTTATATTTTCTTGCATTACGTTCAATTTTTAATAAGGCTTAAATATGCAAAATAAGTTTGCAAAGAAGCTCAAATATTTATATTCTTATTTTCCATGTATTTTTTCTGTATGTTTTTTTCTTATACTGATTCTTTGTTGCACATTTCAAACTCTTCTTTTACTACTGTTTGTCAAGTTTATTGGAACTGTTCTTCCTTTGACAAAGAAACATTTCCTTTGTTGGAAAATAAGTTTGCAAAATAAGTTGTCATTATTTTTCTCTTTTATTGGAACTGTTCTTCCTTTGACAAAGAAACAACAGAAGCAACAGAGAGAAACAGAACAAGAAAAGAAACAGAGAAACAAACACGCACGAAACAGAGAAAGCAACATCCACGAAACAGTACAAACGGTTTTCAAAACGCGCGCCCAACAAAGAAACAGAGAAACGCGACCCAAACAGCCCACTAGCGAACCCCCCTTGTGCGAACGCCCAACACTTTGACGCAGAATGCGTCGTATAGGACCTCCCATCGATCACGGTGCCTCAAAAAAAAGCTATCGATCACGAAGGTACAATACCAGTATCAATACATGATGATGTCATCCTGATGTCATCTGAATGAGACCAAACTATATCTCATTCAGCTGAGTTCTAGGCGCTCCCATAAAGTTTACGTTGCCAATATTTTTCCGTGACCTGCCAGGTATGAACTAAAGCATCAATATCAGTCGAACCTAATCATGTCAGGGTCTAAATTATTGCCTATCTGCCAATATAATAACATGCTAGATGTTATTAGATTCAATCCAAAAAAGCTTTGTTTGTGTTCCTTTCAATTTTAGACGTGAAAGTAGCTCGATAATTTGCTTTTCTTTTTGTTCAGTACATGCATACAGTTACACCATAATTAAGCTTATCAATTTGCTCTGATTAAATTAGCAAACCTGAAGCTTTTAAGGATTCACATGAGTGAAAATTCACTTTCTTTCAGGAGAAAAGATCTTTTAGTTAATACCAGTCGAATTTGGTAAGGCCAATAATTATATCCTTTCATAATCATTAGGTTTGCTACACTTAGTCATAATAAGGTATTCTTATTTTTCTTTTTCACAGTGGCATTGCAATGGATATTCTTCTTTTACCAGCAGTGTGCTGAGTGTGCACGCAAAATACAGGTCATTTTGAGTGGCAAGGGTTACCATAATGTTAATATGTTGAAGAACCTTATAAAATATATAATTATATATTTGACACTTTTTATACTGATTCTAGTGAAAAATGTCATAATTCTAACAAATATTTGCATCTGCACCAAGTGCGGCATGCAGTCATCCTCATCCTATCCTGAACGTACCATGTACTCTGTATTGAGAAAAGACTAGGAAGTTAAGAATACCATGTGGCACCGGAGCAGCCTAAGGGCCATTAGTTGGGAATAAGATGCACTGGGTATCCGAGTTTAAGTGGTAGCTTCGCACTTTGCAGTATGGTGATGTCACTCTTGGTGTGATGGTCACTCATCGAGCGTGTCAACTACATACAACAGCTCTATCCAGCAAATTTTCTTTTGATTTTGCTTTATTCTATTGATCAGATTTGCCAAGTCATTTTTCCTTTGATGTATTTAGCATTGCCAAATCTATATATTTATCTAAACACTTCCGCTTCGGTAGACCCCCTCCAACACAAGAACGGCTAAGATTGTCCCATACCCCTTCATAACGGAGGGCATGATCGGCAAAAATTGAAAAGAGGCCGCCCGCCCGCTGTCCCAATCGCAACGTCTACGTATTCGTATACGCACCTTGTTTTTTTCGGCCGGGTCGCCCCGCCAGCACGCCCACCCCCCACGTCCTACGCTAATTACGCGCCCGCCCGCTTCCACCCCGCTATGTACGCGCGGATAGGCATGCATGGCGCGGTTACGGGCCCCGCTGCCGCCTGCCACGCTGCACCCCCGCTGACGCCTGCCGCCCGCTTCCGCCTCGCCCACCCCCGCTGCACCCCCGCTTCCGCCTCGCGTCGGCCACCCCCGCTTTCGCCTCGGCCTGCGCCGCTGCTCAGCTGCCGCCTCGCGTCGGCCTCCCCCGCTGAGGCGCTGCCGCCTGCCCCCCGTTGCCCGCTGCCGCGCTGCTGGCTGCCGCCTCGCCTGCCACGCGTGCCCCAACGCTTCCTGCCCCCCGCTGCCCGCTTCCCGCTGCCGACGGTCTGTGCCCCGATGCCTATCGCTGGGCGCGCCCGTCCAACGCCCCTGCCCATAAAACCGCCCAAGACCCGCGCTCGCCTCATAGAAAACGGCCCCGACCCCGCCTCTCCTCTTAGAAACCGTCCCCAACCCCGCCTCTCCTCTCTCCGGTGCAATGCCTCGTGGACGCTGATGCTTCGGCCGTCGTTGGTTTGGCTGGGGAGGCGGCAGTGGAGGCGCAGGGAGCAGTCGTTGGGCGAGAGGCGGCGGCAGCGGCGGTGGACGCGTCGGCACTGGTGGTGGACGTGGCGCCGCGCCGGGCAGTATGTGGCCCTCTAGCCTCATCGGGGCGCAGACAGTGTATATCTACCGGCACGGCATCCCCGTGCCGCCGTCGCGTCGCCTAGCACACGGCTGGCACGTGACGAGCACCGGCTATGCCACGCCTGGGCCGGCACAACCCGGTCCATGGAACCCCGAAGGTCGCTTGAACTTTTGGCAAGGCCGCGACTTCGACATGGTGGCCAGCTTCTACAAGTCTCGGGGCATCCGCGCGTACGCTCCGAACGCGCCCCTCGCCCCCCCCCCTTCCCCCCCCCCCCCCCGTCGTACCGGTCGTGCAGGCCCGTGCCGGTCGGCGCGCTCGCGCAGGCGCCCCGGCTAATCCTGCCGCCACGCCCGCTGCTCCATCAGGCGCCCCTGAGTTTCAGATCCCGTCGGAACTGGCGGCGATACAAGAGGAGGGCGACCCATTGGAGTCGTCGGGTTTGATCCGCGCGATCTGGAACTCCACGTCGGAGACCGGTTGGATGCCGCCGGCGGATATTGTTGACCCGAGGGACCCGGCAGACGAGCCGAGATACTGGCAGGCGATTAGGGACTCGACCGATACACTAGTGCAGGAGTCGGCTACCGTGGAGGAATTTTTCGGATACCTCGGCAGTTCCGATGACTCAGACGGTGGCGAAGACGGCGGCCAGACCGTAGTGGTTGATCTTCTGAGTAGCGAGGAGTAGTTAGATTTGTTTTAGTGTTAATCTTCTTTCATGTAAAATTTTGTTCGAATGTAAAATATTCTAAATATGAATGAAATTATGTTGTTTCAATGAGTAATGGAATGGTTGTATAATAAACAGGTCTTCCAATAGTAGACGCCAGGTGATAAGTTGAGCCCTCACGAAACCAATAAAAAGCCCCACACGACTGACATGTAAGATCCGGACTGCCCATAATACGAACGGCCCCTCTGAACAGCTGCATCAACAGCAATAGATTTACTAAACCAATAATATGAAGCACCAGACGCAGCAATAGCCTCTTCAGCACTGGGAACAAAATTATCTGCAAATACAAAAATTTCAGCACTGGGAACAAAATTATCTGAAAATACAAAAAACTGCTACAACCAAAATCAAAAGAAAAAAAGACACAGTCCAAACAACCCCAACATATCAAAAGCACGCACCACCGACGACAGCGGACACACATGCATGTTCCATGCACGCAAACGCACGCATGCACCACGGAGTGCACCTAACAGCACCAAGTGCACGTGCATGCGCCATGCACGCAAACGCGAGGGTACGCCACAGGGTGCATCTAACACGAACACTTCACTGCACGTAACCTGAGCAGGAAAAGATGAAGTAAACACATGAAAATGTTTTTGTTATTAATGGGATATTTTGATTTTGTAAAAATATGAAGTAAACACATGAAAGTAAAAATATGAAGTAAACACATGAAAATGTTTTTTGTTATTAATGGGAGATTTTGATTTTGGAAAAATATGAAGTGAACACATGAAAGTAAAAAAGATGAAGTAAACACATGAACATGTTTTTGTTATTAATGGGATATTTTGATTTTGAAAAAAATATGAAGTAAACACATGAAAGTAAAAAGATGAAGCGACCACATGAAATACCGGCAAAAAAATTTAGTTACTTAAAAAATTCCCAACCACCGATGTTGAGCCATAGTAGCTTACAGAACATACCCATATCAAGCCTGAAGGCGACACGGGCGGCTGATTGAGCCCACTAAAGGGCCCAGCATCGGGGTGCAACGGGGCAGTGGTGAGTAATAGCAGAGGAGTTCGAAAGAGGGGGCGGAGGCAGCTATTTAAGTCGCTCCTCGCGCCCCTCCACTTCCGAGGTGGGACCAAACTCACGCTGCAACGCGTCCCTCAGTGCACGCGGCCGCCGCAGGGCTCATCAGGCCGTTTCTGCACTGTGACCGGGCGGCCCAGTTCGGCCCATCGAGGAAGGGCGCCACTCAGCCCCTCCCACGGCCCATGGCCGACGCCCCCTGATAACCCACAAGTATAGGGGATCGCAATAGTTTTCGATAAGTAGGAGTGTCGAACCCAATGAGGAGGTAAAGGTAGAACAAATATTCCCTCAAGTTCTATCGACCACCGATACAACTCTACGCACGCTTGACGTTCGCTTTACCTAGAACAAGTATGAAACTAGAAGTACTTTGTAGGTGTTTTCGGAAAGGCTTGCAAGAAAGTAAGGAGCATGAAAATAAAACTAGGGGCTGTTAAGGTAAAGAAGCAACTAAAGTAAATATAGCGAGTGTGGAAAAGTGGTGGTAGCAGTTGCGAAATTGTCCCTTAAGCAATTTACTACTTTACTAGACCGATAGCAAGTATTATGTGGGAGAGGCCACTGCTAGCATGTCATCCCTTACTTGGAATTCTATGCACTTATGATTGGAACTATTAGCAAGCATCCGCAACTACTAATGTTCATTAAGGTAAAACTCAACCATACCATTAAGATATAATGGTCCCCCTTCAATCCCGTATGCATCAATTTCTATGCTAGGTTGAAGCTTCCGTCACTCTTGCCCTCCAATACATAGTCCTATCAACATACAAACTAACCCTAGGGTGTGATCCACGCGCGCAATCATATGATGCGCAGCAAAGGACAGCAACATAACCACAAGAAAATTAAATCAATCATAGCAATTCATCAACCACCGATAGGACAACGAAAATCTACTCAGACATCATAGGATGGCAACACATCATTGGATAATAATATGAAGCATAAAGCACCATGTTCAAGTAAAGGGTGCAGCGGGTTGCGGGAGAGTGGACCTCTGTAGATAGAGGGGGGAAGGTGATGGAGATGTTGGTGAAGATGGCGGAGGTGTTGGTGTAGATCGCGGTGATGATGATGGCCTCCGGTGGCGTCCCGGTGCCACCGGAAGCGAGGGGGAGAGAGCCCCCCTCCTTCTTCTTCTTCCTTGACCTCCTCCCTAGATGGGAGAAGGGTTTCCCCTCTGGTCCATGGCCTCCATGGCACGAGAGGGGCGAGAGCCCCTCCGAGATTGGATCTGTCTCTCTGTCTCTCTCTGTTTCTGCGTTCCCAGATTCTTCCCTTCCACTATTTCTTATATTCCCGGAGATCCGTAACTCCGATTGGGCTGAAATTTTAACACAATCTCTATCCGGATATTAGCTTTCTTGCGGCGAAATAAGGGAACCAACCGCCTTACGGGGTGGCCACGAGGGTCAGGGGCGCGCCTAACACCCTGGGGCGCGCCCCCCTACCTCGTGGGCCCCTCGAGCATCGTCTCGCGTGGATTCTTCTTCCCAAAAATCATATATATTCCAAAAAACTCTCTGTCAATTTTTGTTCCGTTTGGACTTCGTTTGATATGGATATTTTGCGAAACAAAAAACATGCAACAAACAGGAACTGGCACTCGGCACTGGATCAATATGTTAGTCCCAAAAATAGTATAAAAAGTTGCCAAAAATATATGAAAGTTGTAGAATATTGGCATGGAACAATCAAAAATTATAGATACGACGGAGACGTATCACCCCCTCCCCTCGCCCGCTCGGGGCAACACTCCGTGTTTAGTCCCACCTCGGAAGCGGGGCGAGTGAGGAGCGGCTTAAATAGCCGGGCGTGCAGTAGCTGTTGAGTGCCTTTGAAGTGTCACTGCCCTGTTGGACCCACATACTGGTCCGTGTGTTGCCGTCCCGAGTCGCGGTCGGGCAAAAAAATTTTTGTGTGTGGGCGTTGAATAGGCAGTACACGTTGCGGGAGATGTGTTGGAGGCGTGCATGGGGGCGGGGAGATCGAGGAGGATGCCTACGTTTGCGGGAGACATGTTGGAGGCTGATAGAGGCGAGGGTCCCGATCTTTCGATGAGATGATAACTATCGATTTGGTGGAGACGACTTCGATGATCCGACTACAAACATGCACGACGTTGCGCCTTAGCAATCGCTAAACCAATCTCCTGAGGTTACTGACGATGCCGGAAGCACGGTCAGCCTGACCACGAAGGTCTATTCCTGCAAGCAATCGAAGAACGAGCAAGAATATGATAAAGCAATCTGAATATTGCAAATATATATGAGGTATTGATAATGGTGGGGATCCGTAAGCGGTCTTGGTCTGGTCGTTGGACACAAACGAAGTACACGAAGTTGCAATGGCTAACTTTTAACTAAACAAATCCCAAAGTCTAAACGACGCCCTAAGGGCTGTATATATGGAGGAAGAGAGGGGAATTTCGTGGCCCTTGAGGGTGGGGTCCGAAACCAACCCTAACTCTTGTTTTCCCACACATACGGACTCTAAAAATAGCCTATACTTAAGTATTTCAAAATTACATGGGCCTGGCCCATTAATAAGGTGACGCAGCACCTAGAATAGCCTATGGACGAATATTATGAAGTGGCATCTTGTATATTTCGTCCATGGCTTCATGCACTCCTTATGGCGGCTTCAAAGTCCTGAAATCATCACTTGTAACTCCGTTCTTGATCCCCTTGCGCATGCCATCAACTTCATGCGTGTTCTTGCTCCAATGTTCATCCTTCTCCAAGCTAGGCCCTTCATTTGAAAGCAAAACAAATGTATCCAATTTAGGCAGCATCATAATCTCATGAACATTAGAATCATTACCAAGAAACGAAAGTACCTGGTAATTTAATTGGCGTGCGCGAGCTCTAGTAATTGGTCCAGTATATGTAACAGTAGGGGCTGTGGGTGTAACAATGGTATTGATGTCCTCATCATCCTCCCCTTCTTGAAATGAAGTCGTCCTCGACGGAACCTCATCTTCCTCACCCAAATAAGGCTTCAAATCTGCAATATTAAAAGTGGGACTAACCCCAAAATCTGCAGGTAGCTCAAGTTTATATGCATTATCATTTATTTTTTCTAAAACCTTAAAAGGACCATCAGCACATGGCATTAGCTTTGATTTGCGCAGATTAGGAAATCTATCTTTACGCAAATGTAACCAAACAAGATCTCCAGGCGCAAACACAACATGTTTTCTACCCTTATCTCCAGCAAGTTTATATTTAGCATTCATACGCTCAATGTTTTCCTTAGTTAACTCATGCATTTTTAAAATCAATTCAGAACGTTCTTTAGCATCAAAATTAACCTTCTCCGAAGATGGAAGAGGCAACAAATCAATAGGTGCACGAGGTAGGAAACCATACACAATTTCAAAAGGGCACATCTTAGTAGTAGAATGCAATGAACGATTATAAGCAAATTCAATATGAGGCAAGCATTCTTCCCACATTTTCTTGTTATTCTTCAAAACAGCCCTAAGCATAGTAGACAATGTTCTATTGACTACTTCAGTTTGTCCATCAGTTTGGGGGTGACAAGTAGTACTAAAAAGCAGCTTAGTCCCCAACTTAGCCCATAAACATCTCCAAAAGTGGCTAAGAAATTTAGTATCACGATCTGAAACAATAGTATTTGGCACACCATGTAAGCGAATAATTTCACGAAAGAACAAATCAGCAACATTAACAGCATCATCGCTTTTATGACATGGTATAAAGTGTGCCATTTTCGAGAACCTATCCACGACAACAAATATGCTATCCCTCCCCTTCTTTGTTCTAGGTAAACCTAAAACAAAGTCCATAGATATATCCTCCCAAGGAACACTAGGTACAGGCAAAGGCATATATAAACCATGAGGATTGAGTCGTGACTTAGCTCTTTGACATGTAGTGCAGCGAGCAACAAAACGCTCAACATCCCGTCTCATCTTTGGCCAAAAGAAATGTGTAGCAAGTATATCCTCCGTCTTCTTGACGCCAAAGTGTCCCATTAATCCTCCTCCATGCGCCTCCTGCAACAGCAAAAGACGAACGGAGCTAGCTGGAATGCATAGCTTGTTAGCACGAAACACAAAGCCATCGTTAAGAACGAACTTGTTCCAAGTTCTCCCTTCCTTACAATTCTGCAATACATCTTTAAATTCAGCATCATTAACATATTGATCCTTGATGGTCTCCAAACCAAATATTTTAAAGTCAAGTTGTGAAAGCATAGTATAACGACGAGACAAGGCATCAGCAATAACATTTTCTTTACCCTTCTTGTGTTTAATCACATAAGGGAAAGTCTCAATGAATTCAACCCATTTAGCATGTCGACGGTTCAGTTTTGCTTGACTTTTAATGTGTTTCAAAGATTCATGATCAGAATGTATAACAAATTCCTTGGGCCATAAATAATGTTGCCATGTTTCTAAGGTCCGAACAAGAGCATATAATTCTTTATCATAAGTAGAATAGTTCAGACTAGGCCCACTCAATTTTTCAGAAAAGTATGCAACAGGTTTTCCATCTTGTAATAACACACCTCCTAATCCAATTCCACTAGCATCACATTCAAGCTCAAAAGTCTTATTGAAATTAGGAAGTTGGAGTAAAGGAGCATGTGTCAACTTATCTTTTAATACCGTGAAGGCTTCTTCCTGTGCGGTACCCCAAACAAAAGGTACATCCTTCTTTGTAAGATCGTTGAGAGGTGCAGCAATGGTGCTGAAATCTCTCACAAAACGCCTATAGAAACCAGCGAGGCCAAGGAAACTCCTCACTTGTGTGACCGTTTTGGGCTGCGGCCAACTCTCAATAGCTTCAATCTTGGCTTTATCAACTTCAATTCCCTGTGGAGTAACAACATAGCCAAGAAAAGATACTTGGTCGGTGCAAAAGGTGCACTTTCCAAGGTTACCAAACAAACGTGCATCACGTAGAGCAATAAAAACAGCACGTAAATGTTCCAAATGTTCCTCCAAAGATTTGCTATAAATCAATATGTCATCAAAGTAAACTACCACAAATCGTCCAATGAAAGCACGTAAAACTTCGTTCATTAACCTCATGAAAGTACTAGGTGCATTAGTTAACCCAAAAGGCATGACTAACCACTCATATAATCCAAACTTAGTTTTAAATGTTGTTTTCCATTCATCTCCCAATTTCATACGAATTTCATGGTAACCACTACGCAAATCAACTTTGGAGAATATTGTAGAGCCACTCAATTCATCAAGCATATCATCTAGCCTAGGAATAGGATGACGATAACGAATAGTAATATTATTAATGCCTCTACAATCAACGCACATACGCGACGTACCATCCTTTTTCGGCACTAAAATGATAGGAACAGCACAAGGACTAAGGGATTCGCGTATATAACCTTTGTCGAGCAGTTCTTGTACTTGACGCATAATCTCCTTCGTCTCCTCTGGATTGGTACGGTATGGTGCCCGGTTGGGTAATGATGCACCGGGAATTAAGTCAATTTGATGCTCAATCCCGCGAATAGGTGGTAATCCCGGTGGCACGTCTTGTGGAAAGACGTCAGCGAACTCCTGCAAAATGTTAGTGACAGCAGGAGGCAAAGAGGAAGGCACGTCCTCGAATGAAAATAATGCCTCTTTGCACACAAAAGCATAGCAAACAGATTTGCTAAAATCTAGATCATCAATATCAGATTTGGTGGCAAGTAAACATGCACTTTTCAATTTAATTTCAGAAGCAACACTAGATTGTTTATTATTATTAGGCTGCATTTGTTGCTCAAATTCTTTTGCCACAATCTGATTTTCACTCTTAGTTTTCTCCTGTTTTGCTTTATTAGCTCTATTAATATCATCTTTCAAAATGGAATCAGGAGTCATAGGAAGCAAAGTAATATTTTTATCCTTATGAACAAGAGTATACTGATTGTTTCTACCATGGTGAATAGAATTTTTATCAAATTGCCATGGTCTACCAAGTAATAAGGAACATGCTTGCATCGGTACCACATCACAATCAACATAATCAGCATATGTAGAGATACTAAAATGCACACGAACAGTACGTGTTACCTTAACCTTGCCGCTATTGTTGAACCATTGGATGTAGTAAGGATGTGGATGTGGTCTTGTGGTGAGAGATAGCTTCTCCACCATCTCGATGCTAGCCAAGTTGTTGCAACTCCCTCCATCTATGATCACGCGAACAGAACGTTCCTTCACAACTCCCTTTGTATGGAACAAATTATGCCTCTGATTTTGCTCAGCTTGTGTAACCTGCACACTCAAAACACGTTGAGCAACTAAACATTCATACCTGTCAGCATCTTCAGGAGCCATGTATTGCGTCTCATGATCAGAATCGTCTCCACCGTGTTCGTCACGTGTAATAAGAGCCAAAGTCTCCTCATCATAGTCACTAGCGGACTCATACCCACCATCCTCAGTAACAATCATCACATGCTTAGATGGGCATTCTCTCGCATAATGACCTCCACCCTTGCAACGTCGGCAAATAATATCATGTGTTTTCCCTGTTGATGCCATGGATGAAGAAGAGCTCTTTGCAGGCCCAGAAGGTGTGCTCTTGGCAGATAGTGGTGATTGTGCCTGCTTTATTGTATCACGGTTGGAGGTGGCAGCCGACGGAGGCGCCGGTGAAGCAGAACGTGTGGAAGTAGATGATGCACGTGGTGTCCATGAAGAAGGTCGACCTGCAGAAAAGTTAGTCCGCGCCAATGCCTGTCGATCCTGCACTTCACGTTCAACTTTACAAGCAAGATGGAATAAACGAGTGATATTAGTATACTCCTTATACTCTAGAATCGTCTGAATCTCTCTATTTAATCCACCCATAAAACGTGCAAGCATAGCTTCATTCTCCTCGACAATACCACATCTAATCATGCCAGTTTGTAATTCCTGATAATATTCTTCTACAGAATTTTTTCCCTGTCTTAAGCGCTACAATTTTTGAAGTAATTCACGTTGATAATATGGTGGAACCCAACGAGTACGCATAGCAGTTTTCAAAGCAGCCCAAGTAGCAGGAATGGGATATAATCTACAATGCTCAGACCACCAAACACATGCAAAACTAGTGAATGCACAAACAGCAGCAGGAACACATCTCTCCTCGGGATATTGTAAACATGTAAATCGTTGTTCAGTTTCTAACTCCCAAGTAAGATATATATCAGGAACATATCTACCCTCAAATGGTGGAATATTCAATTTTAGTTTAGGGAGATGGTCATGATCTCGTACCTGAGGGTGAGCCCTACCATTGCCATTATTTGCATGTGGACGACCTGATGGTTGCTGTGCTGGTGGTGGCACGTAGTTCTGATTTTGATCAACCTCATCCTCGTAATCGCCAGCAAAATCATCCTCCTCCGCATCAGCAGCAGGAGCCACAGAAGTAGCAACAGCAGCACCAACAGTTTGGCCAGGTGCAAGAGGGAGACGGCTCGCTCGGCGGAGGGCTGTTTCACGATGTGTAGATAGTCGTCGTTGTTGTTGTTGTAGAGGTGCGTTAGGTGCAGCCGGTGGTGGTGGTGGAAGACGCGCGAGCAATTCATTAAACCTGTTATCGAGCTTTGTTTCGAACGTCTTCTCCATGTCATCTATCTTCTCCATGGCCTCTTCAAATCTGTTTAGCACATCCTGCACCTGTCCATTCATCATTTGCTGAAATTTATCATGCAACTCCTGATTCGTCATGTTCTCCCAGTCAGTCTCGTCGGCTTGTGATCCTGCCATGGTTAGCAACAATAGAAAACACACAAGAATATGATCCTACAGAATACTAACAAGAGGTGGTGGTGGCGGGTGTCACAAATCCGTCAAGCAAATCTCAAATTCTTACCAGTTCTTACCCAGCAGCAGGCGGTGATCGGCAACCGTTGTAGTCAAAACTCTCAAAAGCTTCGATAGAGCGATTGCCAGGGAGAGTCAAACGCACGACGTAGAGGTATGTGGAGCTGGGAAGGCTTATAGTATGGTAGCAAAAAGGGTCAGCAATAATCAATTCAGAGATGCAAAGTTGAATAAACGCTCAACGACGGTACTGTGCTGGTCCTAGGCTAGACCGTGCTAGAGACGCGAGCCTAGTATACTAACAAAATCACGGCGCTGCACGTAAATAAGGGAAAAGCACACTCTGGAACTTTTTTTTCGCTTTTTTTTTGCGCTCCTCTTTTTTTTTGCGCTCCTCTTTTTTTTGCGAAAAATTACTATAATGGCGAGTGTCTCAAAACTCTTCCCTCGTCAAACTGATAGGATGGGCACGAAAAAAAAATCACTTTTTTTTCGGAAATCAGGGCAGCGACGATGAAAAAGTGCGACAAAAAATCACTATGATGGCACGTGGCTCAAAAGACTCAGAAAAGCCTAAAAATAGGATAGGGAAAAAATATTTTTGCCCGTGAAAATTTTGGCCTAAAAACTGCCCGGGGGTCTCCAGACTCTTTTTTTTTCGAGACCTACGCAGGCAAGGAAACACGAATCGGAATTGAGATTGATCTCAAGAACAAACCTAATATGAGAAGAACTCGGATTGGTGGTGGATATATGGTTGTGGTATATGGAAGCGGTGGTGGTATATGGTAGCGGTGGTGGTATATGGATAGAGATTGATGGTGGTATATGGATACGGATTGGTAGTGGTATATGGATAAGGATTCAGAGCGGTGGCGGATAAGCAAAAGTGGTAGATGGGCGATGATGATGGTGCGGCGGCGGCGTGACAACTTATGACCAGAACTCGAAACTCTAAAAGACTAGACTCTAAGACCAGCAACCTGACACGACGATGCAACCGCAAATTCAGCAAAGCAAAAACCCTAAAAAGATTATGCAAAGGCTCAGATTGGTTCGGATATGATGAACTAACCCTAATTTTTTTTTGTGGCTTTTTCGTGGACTGTAGGTATGAAGAACAGACTCGATCTAATCTACGAAAAACTGTAAAATCTCACCGAGCAACCTGGAAATCTGATACCACTTGATAGAGGCGAGGGTCCCGATCTTTCGATGAGATGATAACTATCGATTTGGTGGAGACGACTTCGATGATCCGACTACAAACATGCACGACGTTGCGCCTTAGCAATCGCTAAACCAATCTCCTGAGGTTACTGACGATGCCGGAAGCACGGTCAGCCTGACCACGAAGGTCTATTCCTGCAAGCAATCGAAGAACGAGCAAGAATATGATAAAGCAATCTGAATATTGCAAATATATATGAGGTATTGATAATGGTGGGGATCCGTAAGCGGTCTTGGTCTGGTCGTTGGACACAAACGAAGTACACGAAGTTGCAATGGCTAACTTTTAACTAAACAAATCCCAAAGTCTAAACGACGCCCTAAGGGCTGTATATATGGAGGAAGAGAGGGGAATTTCGTGGCCCTTGAGGGTGGGGTCCGAAACCAACCCTAACTCTTGTTTTCCCACACATACGGACTCTAAAAATAGCCTATACTTAAGTATTTCAAAATTACATGGGCCTGGCCCATTAATAAGGTGACGCAGCACCTAGAATAGCCTATGGACGAATATTATGAAGTGGCATCTTGTATATTTCGTCCATGGCTTCATGCACTCCTTATGGCGGCTTCAAAGTCCTGAAATCATCACTTGTAACTCCGTTCTTGATCCCCTTGCGCATGCCATCAACTTCATGCGTGTTCTTGCTCCAATGTTCATCCTTCTCCAAGCTAGGCCCTTCATTTGAAAGCAAAACAAATGTATCCAATTTAGGCAGCATCATAATCTCATGAACATTAGAATCATTACCAAGAAACGAAAGTACCTGGTAATTTAATTGGCGTGCGCGAGCTCTAGTAATTGGTCCAGTATATGTAACAGTAGGGGCTGTGGGTGTAACAATGGTATTGATGTCCTCATCAGAGGCGCGCATGGGGGTGGGGAGATCGAGGAGGATGCGGTCGGGAGGCTCAGAGTCGCTGGGCGCAGGGAGCGAAGCTGATCCGGTCGGTGCGTGGTGGCGGGATCCGAGGGAGGCGCTGGTTGGGCAGCTGGGATGAGGTAGGTGCGATTCGGTGGGTGTGATCTTCTTTTTTTAAGTTGGGTGCGATCTTCTGTGCATGCGCGGGTTTGTGGCGACCTGTATGTTAAAAACATGCATGAGAGAATAATAACACGGGAAAAACATGGCATGGGACAATAACACGGCCGGGTGCGTTTTTTCACCACGTCAGTCAGCCCAGGTAGTATAACACATACAATTTTGAAACTACGGACTATTTCACATAGGACAGTACAAAATACAAATTTATTACATAAATATTTTGAGAAAACATAAAGAAATCACTTATCAAGTTTTGTGGCATGCACTTACGAATAAAAAACAGCATAGGTTATTCAGACAAGACTCGGACAACCACTTTTATTCTCTGTCGAGGGTGATGCCAACGTGTGGAAAAAGTTTCGTGCCATTCGGCGGAGTCAAAAAAAAGTAGTTGGGACCCCCCCCCCTCCGGCAGAACGAACCGGAGCTGGTTGCACTAGGTCTACGTGATCGCATGCATGCAATTGCACCAAAGTGTGCATACATGTGGGCAGGGCCTACGTAGGGCCCCACGCAAGGTTGGAATGAAAACGGACACAAAACGAATGTTGCATCACGTCTGGCCAGTGTTTTAGGGGTTTCTCACCGGAAAAATGCTAGGAAATGCATCGTGCGTCGGAAAAATATGAAAATTGGCGTGGGTGCTGTCGAGGGTGATGCCAACGTGTGGAAAAAGTCTCGTGCCATTTTGGCGGAGTGAAAAAAAACGTAGTTGGGACCCCCCCCCCTCCGGCACACAGAAACGGAGCTGGTTGCACTCGGGCTACGTGATCGCATGCATGCAATGGCACCAAAGTGTGGATACATGTGTGCAGGGCCAACGTAGGGCCCCACGCTATAAATGAACGAAAATGGAGACAAAACGAATGTCGCGTCACGTCCGGGCAGTGTGTTTGGGCATTTTCACCGGGAAAATCCTAGGAAAAGCATCGAGCGCCGGAAAAATATGAAAATCGTCGTGGGTGGTGTCGACGGTGATGCCAACGTGTGGAAAAAGTCTCGTGCCATTCGGCGGAGTAAAATAAAAATTGTAGTTGGGAACCCCCCCCCCCTCCGGTAGACCGAAACCGGGCTCGTTGCACAAGGTCCACGTGATCGCATGCATGCAATTGCACCGTAGTGTGCACACATGTGGGCAGGGCCTACCTAGGGCCCCACGCAAGGTTGGAACGAAAACAGACACAAAACGACCGTTGCGTCACGTCCGGCCAGTGTTTTAGGGGTTTTTCACCGGGAAAATCCTAGGAAATGCATCGTGCGTCGGAAAAATGTGAAAATTGGCGTGGGTGCTGTCGAGGGTGATGCCAACGTGCGGAAAAAGTCATGTGCCATTTTGGCGGAGTGAAAAAAAACATAGTTGGGAACCCCCCTCCCTCCGGCACAAGAAACGGAGCTGGTTGCACTGGGGCTACGTGATCGCATGCATGCAATGGCACCAAAGTGTGCATACATGTATGCAGGGCCAACGTAGGACGCCATGCTATAAATGAATGAAAACGGAGACAAAACGAATGTCGCGTCACGTCCGGGCAGTGTGTTTGGGCATTTTCACCGGGAAAATCCTAGGAAAAGCATCGAGCGCCGGGAAAATATGAAAATTGTCGTGGGTGCTGTCGACGGTGATGCCAACGTGTTGAAAAAGTCTCGTGCCATTCGGCGGAGTGAAATAAAAATCGTAGTTGGGAACCCCCCCCCCTCCGGTAGACCGAAACCGGGCTCGTTGCACAAGGTCCACGTGATCGCATGCATGCAATTGCACCGAAGTGTGCATACATGTGGGTAGGGCCTACGTAGGGCCCCACGCAAGGTTGGAACGAAAACGGACACAAAACGAACGTTGCGTCACGTCCGGCCAGTGTTTTAGGGGTTTTTCACCTTGAAAATCCTAGGAAATGCATCGTGCGTCAGAAAAATATGAAAATTGGCGTGGGTGCTGTCGAGGGTGATACCAACGTGCGGAAAAAGTCACGTGCCATTTTGGCGGAGTGAAAAAAACGTAGTTGGGAACCCCCCCCCCCCTCCGGCACATAGAAACGGAGCTGGTTGCACTGGGGCTACATGATCGCATGCATGCAATGGAACCAAAGTGTGCATACATGTGTGCAGGGCCAACGTAGGGCCCCACGCTATAAATGAACGAAAACGGAGACAAAACGAACGTCGCGTCACGTCCGGGCAGTGTGTTTGGGCATTTTCACCGGGAAAATCCTAGGAAAAGTATCGAGCGCCGGAAAAATATGAAAATTGTCGAGGGTGGTGTCGACGGTGATGCCAACGTGTGGAAAAAGTCTCGTGCCATTCGGCGAAGTAAAGTAAAAATCGTAGTTGGGAACCCCCCACCCCCCTCCGGTAGACGGAAACCGGGCTCGTTGCACAAGGTCCACGTGATCACATGCATGCAATTGCACCAAAGTGTGCTTACATGCGGGCACAGCCTACGTACGGGCCCACGCAAGGTTGGAACAAAAACGGACACAGAACGAACGTCGCGTCACGTCCGGACAGTGTTTTAGGGCATTTTCACCGGGAAAATCCCAGGAAATGCATCGAGCGTCGGAAAAATATGCAAATCGGCGTGGGTGCTGTCGACGGTGATGCCAACGTGTGGAAAAAGTCTCTTGCCATTCGGCGGGGTAAGATAAAAATCGTAGTTGGGAACCCCCCTCTGGTAGACCGAAACCAGGCTCGTTGCACAAGGTCCACGTGATCGCATGCATGCAATTGCACCAAAGTGTGCTTACATGTGGGCACGGCCTACGTACGGGCCCACGCAAGGTTGGAACAAAAACAGACACAAAACGAACGTCGCGTCACGTCTGGGCAGTGTTTTAGGGCATTTTCACCAGAAAAATCCTAGGAAATGCATCGAGCGTCAAAAATATGCAAATCGGCGTGGGTGCTGTCGACGGTGATGCCAACGTGTGGAAAAAGTCTCGTGCCATTTGGCTGAGTAAGATAAAAATCGTAGTTGGGAACCCCCCCCCCCTCTGGTAGACCGAAACCAGGCTCGTTGCACAAGGTCCACGTGATCGCATGCATGCAATTGCACCAAAGTGTGCTTACATGTGGGCACGGCCTACGTACGGGCCCACGCAAGGTTGGAACAAAAACGGACACAAGACGAACGTCGTGTCATGTCCGGGCAGTGTTTTAGGACATTTTCACCGGGAAAATCCCAGGAAATGCATCGAGCGTCGGAAAAATATGCAAATCGGCATGGGTGCTGTCGGAGGTGATGCCAACGTGTCGAAAAAGTCTCGTGCCATTCGGCGGAGTAAGATAAAAAAATCGTAGTTGGGAACCCCCCCCCTCCGGTAGACCGAAACCGGGCTCGTTGCACAAGGTCCACGTGATCGCATGCATGCAATTGCACCAAAGTGTGCTTACATGTGGGCACGGCCTACGTAGGGGCCCACGCAAGGTTGGAATGAAAACGGACACCAAACGAACATTGCTTCACGTCCGGCCAGTGTTTTTGGGCATTTTCGCCGGGAAAATCCCAGGAAAAGCATCAAGCGCCAGAAAAATATGCAAATTGTCGTGGGTGCTGTCGACGGTGATGCCAACGTGTGGGAAAAGTCTCGTGCCATTTGGGGAGTCAGAAAAAGTACGTATCAATCAATGTATTTTTGATAATGGTTCTTTTAAAAAACCAACGCAACTAATGATTGAGAAAAAAATTAATGAATGGGTTCGTAGAAAAAAATAGTGGATAGGCCCCGCGTATACATGCATATCCATCGAGGGTCGAAGCCCAAGTGGACGCTGCCTCCATGCCTCCATGATCGCCATTCCACGCCGCCTCCACGATCGCCAGTACACGCCGCCCAACCCTAGCCATCTGCGTACGCCTCCCCCGACGCCATCTGCGTATGCCTCCCCCGATGCCATCTGCGGCCGACGTCGCCCCCGACGCCACCTCACCCCGATGCCCGCGACGGCCCCGACGCCATCTGCCACCGACGCCACCTCACGCCGACGCCCCCGACGCCCGCGATGGCCCCGACGCCATCTGCCACCGACGCCAGCTCACGCCGACGCCCCAGACACCGACTGCCCCGACACGATCTGCCCCCGACGCCGTCACCCCCGTCGCCACGTAACGTCGACGCCCCCAAGTAAGTGAACACAGATTCTTGAGCAAGATTATATGTCTATGAATTATCTACAGTTTGCCCTTGTCAAAGTACGGAAACATGTGTGTAATGTGAATGAGCTTATATATGTAATTTAAAACCAGAGTATTCTAATGTGTGCGCAACTAATACTTTGGTTATTAGAAACCATAGTTTTTGTTAGTTCTGTCAAAACCACCAAAGTGTTTGGCTATACTGTAGTTTTGCTATAGTTTTGGTAATAATTATGCATGCATGACAACTGATCCTAATTCAGTTTTTGTAGGTATATAAAGCAGAAAAACCATGGTATAAAAGATACTATGGCATCTTAAACCACCTTCATGTTCTAGTCGAAACACCTAAAAGTATTATTTACGACCTCTTGCAATTTTATTTACAGTTTGCGACCGACGCCATCTGCCACCAACGCCACCGCGCCATCGTCCCCCAGGGCTGGCCCTGATCCCATGGCACGAGGTACTATGCATTCATCATGTTTATCATGTACCCATATAAAGTAGCTAACATTATTTTTGCTCCTATTCCTAGCGACGGTGGAGTACGGAGAGATTTTTTTGTTCGGTTGAGAAGTGGTTTCTCTTGGTCAGCAAACTAAACTCTAGGCAGAAAAAGCGTTTTGCAAGCACTAGTCTTGAAAAAATGCTGATGATTCCTAGTGTGCTCATGCGAAAATGTTTGCTCAAGTTCATTATTAAATCATATGCGTTGGACAGAAAAAGGTTCATCATGCCATCAAAAAACGGTGCGATATCATTGCGCATCGAAGATGTGTTTGACATTTTCGGGCTACAGAATAAGGGCAAAGATGCCATGAAAGCGCTAGGAAAAGGGGGGTTAAAGGCGAAGGTGAAGGTGCCTAGTCGCTTTCTAGATTCCAATACGGGGGAAATGATGATAGACAAGCTGATTGAGAACATCGTTGCCAGTGGCACGTATGATGATGATTTTCTCCGTAGAATTGTTCTGGTTCTTCTAGGCACGGTTCTTGCACCACAGTCCACGAAAGAAGTTCCTAATGCTTATTACAAGTTAGTGCATGATGTGGAGGCCATCAAAGCATCTAATTGGAACGCGTTTACTTTACGCGTTTGCGTTGAAGGAATCACAAAGACTTTATCAGATCATACAAAATTTACTTGGCCGGTCGGAAACCTTGCCCTCCTAGAGGTAAATCTTATGTTATATTTGTTTCTTTCAAACTACAGTTTGTGAAAAAAATTGCTAATATACTTCATGTTCATGCAGTACTTGTTTTGGGAGAAAGTGCAGCCACTGGATGATGACGCATTTGATCCACTGGCTCATGAATATCCGTTGATGCTTAATTGGTCAGAAGATGAGGCTAAGAAGCGTGGCACGTACGACACGTCATACGACTGTGGTAATGGGATGGTAAGTTTAATTGGTTCGTACTGCATGCACTTATGTTACTATTTATATGTTGAGAAATTTAAATTGATTTAACCTGTCACAGATTGATGACGTGATAAGTGAGAAGTACAGGCAGACATTAATTGCTCAACAAGGAAGAAAGGCGGAGGAAGAATTAGAGCAAGAAGATCGTGCCCAAAAAAAGAAAGATAATAGAGATGAGGCTTCATCGAGAAGGGATACTACATTAGATCAAGTGATGAAATGCATCAAAGATATGCAAAAAGAAATTAGACTTCTCCCTGAAAAATGTGCTGAGGTAATATGAGTGATGTGTACTTCAGTTTACATGGGATTATTCATAATTTATGCATGTAGTTAATGCTTTTGATGTGTCATTGTAGATAGTAGTGGAGAAGCTGGAGAAGAAAGGTCTTGTCTTCAAGCCAAACAAGGGGTCTGATGATGATATTGAGTTTGTGGAGCATAGTGAAGACTGGGTGGGGAAGTATGGTCCATCAAAATACAAATCATCAAAATATTGGACAGATGTAAAATCAACTCCTGCAAAAGAAGATATGGACAACAGGGTGGACGCATCCTTCACCACTGGGAACGGGAACAAATTGGCGCGTGAGAAAGGTGTGCATCACAACACACCTGGTACAGGAGATGAAGGCGACCCCTTCGTTATTGAGGACAATGGTAATTCACCCAACCCATCTCTTGCGACGGTAGACACGAATGACTTTCCAGCTATTACTTCAACCCCGAAGAATATGAATGAAGTGTCAGACGGGTCTAGCGCCGATAAATCTGAGGAGATTAGTATGGATAGTCTGAACACCCGTATTAAAAATGCGAACGAAAATGGCACTCAGGAGAATGATGGGAAGGAAAATGATGGGAAGGAGAATGATGGGAATCGCAAGAGGAAACAGTCAAAATACTGTCTTTCACCTTACCAGCAGAATGGTGGACGTAAACGTGCAAAGAAAAGTAAGTGCTAGGTAATTTATTCTTGCAACATACTTCTGTCCTTGCATGCACACTTTATTAACTCATTGTTTCTTACTATTTAGGTCTATTTGGTATAAGAGCTGCTATGATTAATACTGATTACATTAATGAGGATCACATAGAGGCCGCGAAGGTTTATATCCGGACACTGGCAGACTCGGAGAAGCTTTGCAGCAAAACTGTCATGCACATGACGGGAATTGGTGGGGAAACATGTACACCTGATATGCTTCAAGCCATCATTTCAAAAAATTGGTTGCATGGCGGTGTAAGTATTAGCAATAATTTATTAAGTTGTACATGTCATTTACATAAATTATCTAATAGGCATATTGTTGTTATGTTATTTTGTAGGTCATCAATAGTTATTGCAACCATATGCAGACCCATAATGGTCGTGCTGACCGTCACATATTATCATCTTGGGTGTCCCACTGGCTTATTCTTTGTGTTGATGGAAAGGTTAACAACTCTAAGAGGCATTATATGGATCATTTCACAAACCAAACTAAAATGGTGTCTAGAGTTACTGAAGAGTATTTCATCAAAGATAAGGTACTTCAGTTTAGTATGATCATTCGTAGTAATAACTATCTGTGTGTACACCAACATGAATAAACTTTGTTGTAGGCATACTTTCCTTTTCATGTGGAAGAAAATCATTGGATAATAGTTCTTATGCACAATAAGAAAAAAGAGTTTCAAGTTTTAAACTCTACTGGTAAATGCAGCAAAAGAGTTCTTGCAAAGATTGCTAAGCTAGTAAGCTTACAACGTTACATAAAACAATATATAGTTATTCGAAACGTACTTCATATGGATTTGTCATTTTTATTTTAGAGGGCAGAAATAGCTAATGATACAAAGGAGGTGAATGCTCTTATTGGAACGGAACATCCTGACGTATCTTCCTGGCCAATAAGGGAGTACGATATGCCATCACAAACAGACGGGTATGTTGCAAATGTTGAATTAGTACGTACTTGTCTGATCCATCAATAATTGACTTGTGGTTTCTTGCAGAGTCTCTTGTGGTCTTTTCGTAGTGAAATGCGTTCAAAACTGGAACGGAGATGATTGGACATTTGAGTTTGATCAAGATGAGGTCAATGCTTCAAGGGAACGCATTCTAGCTGAAATACTTTTTTCAGAGTGCAACACGAAGGAAGTAGTGAAAGAGAAGATCCTCAAGATCATGGAGAAGAAATGAGTCAGAGGATGGGGTGTTGGCTATTATCTCCACTAAATAAACGTGTCATTGTCGGTACTTGATACAATTTTCATATTAAGACATCTCTATATTGTAATGCGGCATGGTTTAGCATGTTCTGCAACTAAATAAATGTGCCGTGGTCGGTATTTGCTACAATATGTATTTTTCAATGTCACTCTTATTTGCATCATTGTCAGTGACACTCTTATTTGCATCATTGTGGGTGATGATTTTTCAACTTGTTATATAGTGTGATGATTACGCCGCCGTGGCCGGCCCGGCGTTGCTTTTTATATTGTTTTGTATTTTGTAGTGTGATGTAATGCGGACGCTGGCTACTTTTTCTCAAAAAAAAGCTTAGAAAAAAATTCCCAACCATCGCAGCCGGGCCCATAGTAGCGAACAGATCATACCCAAATCAAGCCCAAAGGGGGCGACTCGGGCGGCAGATAGAGCCCACTAATGGGCCCGACAACGGGGTCCAACGGGGCTACGGGCGGTGATAAGAGAGGAGCTCGGTGGAGGGGGCGGAGGCAGTTATTTAAGCCGCTCCTCGCGCCCCCCGACTTCCGAGGTGGTACTAAAGATGGTGCCCCCATTGCGCCCCATGCTACACATGGTCGCCGTAAGGCTCAGGAGGCCTAATTTGCGTTGTCTCAGGCCGGCCCAGTTCGTCCCAATGAAGGCACGCCGCCACTCACCCCCTCCCCCGGCCCACGCCCACTCCCCTCCCCCGTGCGTCGCTGAACTCAGTGTTTAGTCCCACCTCGGAAGCGGGGGCGGGCGAGGACCGGCTTAAATACCTGCCTTCGCCCCCTCCACCGAGCTCCTCTCTACTTAGTACCCGCAGCCCCGTTGGACCCCGTGTCTGGGCCCATTAGTGGGCTGAATCGGCCGCCCGAGTCGCCTTCGGGCTAGATTTGGGCAGGTTCTGCCTACTACTATGGGCCCGACAGAGGTATTTGGGCAATTTTTTCTGAACTTGCTACTTTGGACAGAAGCAGCGGCCGTCCGCATTTCAAAACAATACAAAGCGAATCACGGTACAAAATAGCAGCATCCGGCCGCATTGTATCACAGTACAAGGAATACAAATCAGGTGTACAAATCATCATAAAAAAATAAACAGAATTTCGAAACTGCATATAGAAACAGTACAAATCATCACGTAACATTACAAATCAAGTTTTCTGGCACACATGTGCGAATAAAAATAGCAGTACAAATCAAGTTTTCTGGCACACATGTGTGAATAAAATAGCATAGGTTATTCAGACATGACTCGTGTGATCACTTTTATTCTTCCTACAAACCAAGCTGCGTCTCTACACCCAGTTCCTGAACAAAACATAAGAAATGGGTGAGCAAATATAGTTGGTAAAATCAAAGTAGCAACATAACAAAAATAAGAAGGTTGCAACTCACTTCTCGTTCTTACTGCATGTAGCCTTGTTATGACCTGGGAGACCACACAGACTGCACAAAGGACCACTTTTCTTCTCTGTAAAATCTTTTGGCCTACCATTCTTTGTAACGTCGGGGCCCCCCTTCGATCGCCCCTTCTTAGGTGCACCCTTCATAGAAACTTTCTGAGGATCACCAATACCAGGCTCAACTTGTTGCGCCTGACTTGCCTCCTTCTTCAGCATAGCATACCTTCTACTTCCTATAAGTTCCTCCTCTGAAATCTTTTTCTGCGCTATTATGTTGTCCAGACACTTCATCAACTCGTCGTACAAGAAGGGATCATTTGCTACAACATGAGCAGCTTCTGCGGTTTTAATGGTTATTGCACTATACCGTTCTCTCTCCAATGGCCCTGACCAACCCCATCCAAACATATCACTCTTCCGCTGCACAGGCAACCCATCTCTCGCATGTTTGGACAACCGATGCAGGACACAACACTTTGGTATTTCAGTTAAGTACAGATGATGGAGAACAAAGAGAATGTGTTTGCATGGCAGCCCTTTCCGAACCATCCTAAGACAACTGCATGTAATAGTTTCTTCTGAGTTACCTGGTTCATAAACAACATTGTACATGAACTTGTGGTTATCCTTCCATGTCACCATGAATATCTGACACCCAATTCCCACGAGCGTATCAAATATCTCCAACTGACCCATCTTATGCAAATCATCTTGCAGGATGTAGAAATTAGCAGGTGTGAAAACTTTGGTGGCATGCTCCTCAAGGGCCTTATATTCAGTAACCGGCGGTGGTTCCTTCTAGAATGCCTCACAGTCATCGTACGCCTCGTTCTCACGCAGGTGAACTATACAATTCTCATAATGCACCACCAAATCAACAATTGTCATACCGTAGTCCAGGTGAAGGTGAAGGCAGGAGTTGAGGCTCTCACTCCTCTGGTTACTTCGCATACCAAGGAAAAAACCATCGGAAAGATATGAAGCTGCCCACAATCTCCTCTTCCTGTACATCCTGTCAAGCCACTCTTTAGTTCTATCCGTCTTCCACTTACCATAGAAAGCTTTCCATCTCTTCTCAAAGTTTGCTTGAGAGGTGGCATACTACAAGAGCGATCTGAACGCATCCAGTGACTTGTAATGCAGGTGCCTCTGCATATTTTTCTCGATATGCCAGGAGCAAAGACGATGGAAAACATCTCAGTCCAAATAGCTCGGATCATTGCAGCGTCACCGTCTGTGATTATTGACTTTGGCTTCACCCGACAGTTTGCCTTCATAAATGTCTACAGCAGCCACACGTATGTCCCTTCCGTCTCGTCAGCAATGATGGCACAACCAAACACTGTGGTGCAACGGTGGTTGTTAACTCCGACAAAGGGGACGAACGGCATACCGTATCTGTTCATCTTATATGTTCTATCAAACACGACCACATCTCTGTAGTCCTGATAGTCCCTCCGTGACTGTGCATCGCACCAGAACATACTCTTCAGTCGCCCTTCCTTGTCAAGCACATACTCAAAAAAAACTCAGGGTCCTTCTCCTTCCTGCTCCTCATAATGTCAACTGCCATCTCGGCATCACCCTTTGCAATGAGCTTCATTTTTTCTCTGCAGCAAAGATTGTAAATGTCCCTCCTGATAAGCCCGCACTTATTGTACGAGCTGTATCTGCTGATGAAGTTGTCCATTATAATGCTTTCTTATCCCGGCCGCTTCCATCGCCAATATCTCGGCCCTCTGGCCATCTCCAATCCATCTGTGTGACCACAAAAAACAAACCTCGTCGGGTCGAGCCATCGCGTGGTTGTGATCATCCACGAATGATGCGACGAACCAAACGCCACGTTCTCTGTCCAGCTTCACCACCATATGTGCACTGCAGTCGCAACGAGTCTCTGGTCTAAGCCTGCGCTTGCGGCCCTCCATGGTTATGAACTTGCTCTGCCTTCTCCCTGCCCTGGAGCAAAGAAACCACCAGTACCGTATCATTCCTGAAGCACCTCGTTTCACCTTCTGTTTCCTGATGCTAAACCCGTACTCTCTGGCGTGATTGTTGTAGAATATGTATGCATCTCCTTGCGACCGAAAGGTCATAGCCATGACCTTCCAATGTGTCTCAAGCATCTTCTGCTGCCTTTGAGCCTCCTCAATATCGATCTCTCCCTCATCGTGATCAATGCTTGGACCATCTGACTCCTCCTACAACATTCATTTGAAAATATATATGTCAATTACTATCATTTAAATCATACTATTCATCGATGTACAACATCTATCAACTAACCTGGCTCAAGTTATCTGCAAATGATTCCTGCCAACTATGTTGCACATTGTCAACATCCACATCTTCCTGTAAATTTGTACACAAAGATATATAGTTAGCCATGCCATACTTTGCAGATTCAAAAATAAAATCAAAATATACGCCACTTACGTTTTTGCTATTTGCGCCATGTTCATTATTATCAAAATCCTCCTGAGGTAATATATCATATGACGAGACGGAATCGTTGTCGCTGTTGTCATCATCTTCGTTCGAATTATCGTTGTCGGTCTTAGTCACCTTATCAATATTATTCCCGTCCCTGCCGAATGCGGATTCTTCGTCCATGTCAACACGCATAACTCACAGAACTACAAAACATCGTGTGTTAGGTTCAGTACACTGCATCATGCCGAAAGCAATGATAGTTCTCTAAATCATGCGGTAATCCGTAGAGGCGGCGCTACGGCAGGAGGTTTTGATGAACCCTAAACCCTAAATCAGTACATGCACGAACTATCCCTCACTTCTATCCATCATGCGTGCCCCATGCCCTCTAGGTTTAGATGACAAACCTTGGCCCACGGTGTAGACGTCGCCGGCGTTCGACGACGGCCTTCAGGCGGTGACGTGCACGACGATCAACAAGCCGGATGCTTGGCAGGATCCGTGGCGGGGGGCGACCGTGGTGCGGATGCGGCATCGGACGTCAACTGTGAGAGGCGGCCCCGGACGACGTTGGGATGGCGAGGGCGGCGACAAAGGACGACGGTGAAAGGGGCGATGGACGACGACGGTGACAGGCAGCGACGGACGACGTTGGGACGGACGTTGAGAGGCGGCGACGGACGACGTTGGGATGGACGGTGAGAGGCGGCCACGGATGATGACGGTGCGAGGCGGCGACTGACGAAGTTGGGACGGTGAGGGCGGCGTCGGGCGGGGTTTGTACGGCGGCGCTCCGCGGCGGCGGTGATGTTGGAACTACCGTGATCGGGCGACCAGATGGGGCGGGCGAGAAGATTGGGCGTGTGAGTAGATCGTGGCGTTTTTTTGGCCATGCGCGCGGTATACGTATGCCCGGCACAACTGTACAATACGAGGTGGGCATACGTTTCTTCCGTATGACCATTCTACCCTTCTACGTTTTGTTGGGGGGTGTTGGGGATCATAGCAGAAATTTAAAATTTTCTACGCATCACCAAGATCAATCTATGGAGTAATCTAGCAACGAGGGGAAAGGGAGTGCATCTACATACCCTCATAGATCGCTAAGCGGAAGCGTTGCAAGAATGCGGATGAGGTAGTCATACTCGTGGCGATTCAGATCGCGGTCGATTCCGATCTAAGCGCCGAACAACGGCGCCTCCGCGTTCAACACACGTGCAGCCCGGTGACGTCTCCCATGCCTTGATCCAGCAAGGAGAGAGGGAGAGGTTGGGGAAGGCTCCATCCAGCAATAGCACGACGGTGTGGTGGTGGTGGGGGAGCGCGGTACTCCTGCAGGGCTTCGCCAAGCACTACGAGAGACGAGGAGGGAGAGAGGTAGGGTTGCGCCTTGGGAGAGAGAGACTCGCGTGTTCGGCAGTCCCAAAACCTCCACTATATATAGGGGAGGGGAGGGGCTGCACCCCCACCTAGGGTTCCCTTCCTAGGGGTGGCGGCAGCCCCCAGATCCCATCTGGGTGGCGGCCAAGGGGAAGAGAGAGGGGGGCGCACCTAAGGTGGGCCTTAGGGCCCATCTGCCCCTAGGGTTTGCCCCCTCTCCTCTTAAGGGCGCCTTGGGCCTTGGTGGGAGGCGCCCCAGCCCACCTAGGGGCTGGTCCCTTCCCACTCTTGGCCCACGAAAGCCTCTGGGGCTGGTGGCACCTCCCGGTGGACCCCCGGAACCCTTCTGGTGGTCCCGGTACATTACCGGTGATGCCCGGAACACTTGTGGTGGCCAAATCCACACTTCCTATATATTAATCTTTACCTCCGGACCATTCCGGAACTCCTCGTGATGTCCGGGATCTCATCCGGGACTCTGAACAACATTCATTAACCGCATACATACTTTCCCTATAACCCTAGCGTCATCGAACCTTAAGTGTGTAGACCCTACGGGTTCGGGAATCATGCAGACATGACCGAGACATCTCTCTGGTCAATAACCAACAGCAGGATCTGGATACCCATGTTGGCTCCCACATGTTCCACGATGATCTCATCGGATGAACCACGATGTCAAGGATTCAATCAATCCCGTACACAATTCCCTTTGTCTACTGTATGATACTTGCCCGAGATTCGATCGTCGGTATCCCGATACCTTGTTCAATCTCGTTACCGGCAAGTCTCTTTACTCGTTCCGTAACACATCATCCCATGATCAACTCCTTGGTCACATTGTGCACATTATGATGATGTCCTATCGAGTGGGCCCAGAGATACCTCTCCATTACACGGAGTGACAAATCCCAGTCTCGATTCGTGCCAACACAACAGACACTTTCGGAGATACCTGTAGTGCACCTTTATAGCCACCCAGTTACGTTGCGACGTTTGGTACACCCAAAGCATTCCTACGGTATCCGAGAGTTGCACAATCTCATGGTCTAAGGAAATGATACTTGACATTAAAAAAGCTTTAGCAGACGAACTATACGATCTTGTGCTAGGCTTAGGATTGGGTCTTGTCCATCACATCATTCTCCTAATGATGTGATCCCGTTATCAACGACATCTAATGTCCATGGTCAGGAAACCATAACCATCTATTGATCAACGAACTAGTCAACTAGAGGCCCACTAGGGACATGGTGTTGTCTTTGTATCCACACATGTATCTGAGTTTCCTATCAATACAATTATAGCATGGATAATAAACGATTATCATGAACAAGGAAATATAATAATAACCAATTTATTATTGCCTCTAGGGCATATTTCCAACAGTCTCCCACTTGCACTAGAGTCAATAATCTAGTTCACATCACTATGTGATTAACACTCATAGGTCACATCGCCATGTGACTAACACCCAAGAGTTTACTAGAGTCAATAATCCAGTTCACATCATTATGTGATTAACACTCAATGAGTTCTGGGTTTGATCATGTTATGCTTGTGAGAGACGTTATAGTCAACGGGTCTGCAACAATCAGATCCGCATGTACTTCGCAAAACTTTATGTCATATCGTAGATGTTGCTACCACGTTCCACTTGGAGCTATTCCAAATGGTTGCTCCATTATACATATCCGGTTTTTCTACTCATAGTCATCCGGATAGGTGTTAAAGCTTGCATCGACGTAACTCTTAACGTCGAACTCTTTATCACCTCCATAACCAAGAAATATTTCCTTATTCCTCTAAGGATAATTTTAACCACTGTCCAGTGATCCACTCCTGGATCACCTTTGTACCCTCTTGCCAGACATGTGGCAAGGCACAAATCAGGTGCGGTACTCAGCATGGCATACCGTATAGAGCCTATGACAAAAGCATAGGGGACGACCTTCGTCCTTCCTCTTTATTCTGCCGTGGTCAAGCTTTGAGTCTTACTCAACTTCACACCTTACAACTCAGGTAAGAATCCCTTCTTTGACTGATCTATTTTGAACTCCTTCAAAATCATGTCAAGGTGTGCGTTCTTTGAAAGTATCATCAGGCGTTTTGATCTATCTCTATAGATCTTGATGCCCAATATGTAAGCAGATTTATCCAGGTCTTCCTTTGAAAATCACTCTTCAAACAACCGTTTATGCTTTCCAGAAATTCTACATTATTTCAGATCAACAATATGTCATCCACATATACTTATCAGAAATGTTGCAGTGCTCCCACTCACTTTCTTGTAAATATAAGTTTCTAGAAAACATTGTATAAACCTAAAAGCTTTGATCACTCCATCAAATCATATATTCCGACTCCGAGATGCTTTCTCTAGTCCATAGAAGGATCGCTAGAGCCAGCATACCTTTTAGCATCCTTAGGATCGACAAAACCTTTTATTGTATCACATACAACTTTTTCTTACGAAAACTGGTAAGAAAACTTGTTTTGACATCCATCTGTCAGATTTCATAATTGAAAAATACAGCTAATGCTAACATGATTCCGACAGACTTAAACGTCGCTACGGGTGAGAAAATCTCATTGTAGTCAACTCCTTGAACTTGTGAAAAACTATTTGCCACAAGTCGAGCTTCATAGACGGTAACATTACCGTCCACGTCCGTCTTCTTCTTAAAGATCCATTTATCTCAATGGCTTGCCGATCAACGGGCAAGTCCACCAAAGTCCATGCTTTGTTCTGATACATGGATCCTATCTCGGATTTCATGGCTTCTAACCATGTGTCAGAATATGGGCCCACCATCGCTTCTCCATAGCTCGTAAGTTCATTGTTTTCCAACATGATATCTAAGACAGGATCACCGTACCACTCAGGAGTAGTACATATCCTTGTCGACCTACGAGGTTCGATAGCAACTTGATCCGAAGCTTCATGATCACTATCATTAACTTCCTCTTCAACCGACGTAGGCGCCACAGAAACATCTTTCCGTGTTACACCACTTTCTGGTTGAAGTAGAGGTTCAACAACCTCATCAAGTTCTATCTTCCTCCCACTCAATTATTTCGAGAGAAACTCCTTCTCGAGAAAGGACCCGTTCTTAGCGACAAGCACTTTGCCCTCTGATCTGAGATAGAAGATATACCCAACTATTACCTTTGGGTATCCTATGAAGATGTATTTGTCTGCTTTGGGTTCGAGCTTTTCCGGCTTAAGCCTTAAGCATCGCAGCACCAAATATTAAGAAACGACAATTTTGGTTTCTTGCCAAACCAATGTTCATACGACGTCGTCTCAACGGACTTAGATGGTGCCCTATCTAAAGTGAATGCAGTTGTCTCTAACGCATAACCTCAAAATGATAGCGGTAGATCAGTAAGAGACATCATAGATCGCACCATATCTCATAAGGTTCGATTACGCCGTCCGGACACGCCATTACGCTGTGGTGTTCCAGGTGGTGTCAACTGTGAAACAATTTCACAATGTGTTAAGTGATTGCCAAACTCATAACTCAGAAATTCTCCATCGATCAGATCGTAGGAATTTGATCTTCTTGTTATGATGGTTCTTAACTTCACTCTGAAATTGCTTGAACTTTTCAAACGTTTCAGACTTGTGCTTCATTAAGTAAATATACCCATATCTACTCAAATCGTCAGTGAAGATGAGAAAATAGCGATGTCCACTGCACGCCTCAATTCTTATTGGATCACACACATCAGCATGTATGATTTCCAACAAGTCACTTGCCCGTTTCATTGTACCTGAAAACGGGATCTTAGTCATCCTGCCCATGAGGCATGGCTCGCATGTGTCAAGCGATTCAAAATCAAGTGACTCCAAACATCCATCGACATGGAGTTTCTTCATGCATCTTACGCCAATATGACCTAAGCGGCAGTGCCACAAGGAAGTAGTACTATCATTATTAACTCTACATCTTTTGGCGTGAACATGTGTATTACCACGACCGAGATTCAATGAACCATTCACATAGGGTGCATGACCTTGAAAGGTATTATTCATGTAAACAGAATAACCATTATTCTCTAACTTAAATGAACAACCGTATTGCAATGAACATGATCTAATCATATTCATGCTCAACGTAGACACCTGATAACATTTATCTAGGTTCAATACTAATCCCGAAGGCAGATGGAGCGTGCGATGGTGATCTCATCAACTTTGGAAACACTTCCAACACACATCGTCCCCTCGCCCTTAGCCACTCTCCATTTAGTCTGTAGCTTTTGCTTCAAGTCACCAATAATAGCAACTGAACCGGTATCCAATACCCAGGTGCTACCAGGAGTACTGGTAAGGTACACATTAATAACACGTATATACTTTGTTGAAGTTGCCAGCCTTCTTATCTACCATGCATTTGGGGTAGTTCCGCTACCAGTGACCGTTCCCCTTACAATAGAAGCACTTAGACTCGGGTTTGGGTTCAACCTTGGGTTCCTTCACTGGAGCGGCAACTGGTTTGCCATTCATGAAGTTTCCCTTCTAGCCCTTGCCCTTCTTGAAACCAGTGGTCTCGTTAAACCATCAACACTTGATGCTCCTTCTTGATTTCTACCTTTTTGCGGTCTTAAGCACCGCGAGCAGCTCCGGGATCATCTCCATCCCTTGCATGTCATAGTTCATCACGAAGATCTAGTAGCTTAGTGATAGTGACTAGAGAACTCTATCAATCACTATCTTATCTGGAAGTTTAACTCCCACTTGATTCAAGTGATTGTAGCACCCAGACATTCTGAGCACATGCTCACTAGCTGAGCTATTCTCCTCCATCTTGTAGGCAAAGAACTTGTCAGAGGTCTCATACCTCTCAACACGGGCATGAGCCTGAAATCCCAATTTCATCTCTTGGAACATCTCATATGTTCTATGGCGTTCAAAACGCCATTGGAATCCCGATTCTAAGCCGTAAAGTATGGTGTACTAAACTATCAAGTAGTCATCAGGACGTATCTGTCAGATGTTCATAACATCCATAGACGACGCTGGAGGGGTTGGCACACCGAGCGGTGCATCGAAGACATAAGCCTTCTGTGTAGCAGTGAGGACACTCCTCAGGCAACGGACCTAGTCCGCATTATTGCTTACAATATCTTTCAACTTAATCTTTCTCTAGGAATGTATTGAAACAGGGAGCTACAATGCGAGCTATCTACAACCCTTTTTGCAAAGACAACTTAGACTATTGTTCATGATAAATAAGTTCATCTAATCAAATTATATAATGAACTCCCACTCAGATAGACATCCCTCTAGTCATCTAAGTGATACATGATCCGAGTCAACTAGGCCGTGTCCGATCATCACGTGAGACGGACTAGTCATCATCGGTGAACATCCTCATATTGATCGTATCTTCTATATGACTCATGTTCGACCTTTCGGTCTTCCGTGTTCCGAGGCCATGTCTGTACATGCTAGGCTCGTCAAGTCAACCTAAGTGTATTGCGTGTGTAAATCTGGCTTACACCCGTTGTATTCGAACGTTAGAATCTATCACACCCGATCATCACGTGGTGCTTCAAAACAACGAACCTTCGCAACGGTGCACAGTTAGGGGGAACACTTTCTTGAAAATATTGCGAGGGATCATCTTATTTAAGCTACCATCGTTCTAAGCAAATAAGATGTAAAACATGATAAACATCACATGCAATCAAATACTGACATGATATGGCCAATATCATTTTTTGCTCCTTTTGATCTCCATCTTTGGGGCGCCATGATCATCATCGTCACCGGCATGACACCATGATCTCCATCATCGTGTCTTCGTGAAGTTGTCTCGCCAACTATTACTTCTACTACTACGGCTAACGGTTAGCAATAAAGTAAAGTAATTACATGACGTTTATGTTGACAAGCAGGTCATAAATAAATTAAGACAACTCCTATGGCTCCTGCCGGTTGTCATACTCATCGACATGCAAGTCGTGATTCCTATTACAAGAACATGATCAATCTCATACATCACATATATCATTCATCACATCCTTTTGGCCATATCACATCACACGGCATATGCTGCAAAAACAAGTTAGACGTCCTCTAATTGTTGTTGCAAATTTTACGTGGCTGCTATAGGTTTCTTAGCAAGAACGTTTCTTACCTACGCCAAAGCCACAGCGTGATATGCCAATTTCTATTTACCCTTCATAAGGACCCTTTTCATCGAATCCGATCCGACTAAAGTGGGAGAGACAGACACCCGCTAGCCACCTTTTGCAACTAGTGCATGTCAGTCGGTGGAACCTGTCTCACGTAAGAGTACGTGTAAGGTCGGTCCGGGCCGCTTCATCCCACGATGCCGCTGAATCAAGATAAGACTAGTAATGCAAGTAAATTGACAAAATCGACGCCCACAACAACTTGTGTTCTACTCGTGCATAGAAACTACGCATAGACCTAGCTCATGATGCCACTATTGGGGATCGTAGCAGAAATTTAAAATTTTCTACGCATCACCAAGATCAATCTATGGAGTAATCTAGCAACGAGGGGAAAGGGAGTGCATCTACATACCCCTGTAGATCGCTAAGCGGAAGCGTTGCAAGAACGCGGATGAGGTAGTCGTACTCGTGGCGATTCAGATCGCGGTCAATTCCGATCTAAGCGCCGAACAATGGCGCCTCCGCGTTCAACACACGTGCAGCCCGGTGACGTCTCCCATGCCTTGATCCAGCAAGGAGAGAGAGAGAGGTTGGGGAAGACTCCGTCCAGCAGCAGCGCGACGGCGTGGTGGTGGTGGAGGAGCACGGTACTCCTGCAGGGCTTCACCAAGCACTACGAGAGACGAGGAGGGAGAGAGGTAGGGCTGCGCCTTGGGAGAGAGAGACTCGCGTGTTCGACACTCCCAAAACCTCCACTATATATAGGGGGAGGGGAGGGGTTGCGCCCCCACCTAGGGTTCCCTCCCTAGGGGTGGCGGCAGCCCCCAGATCCCATCTGGGTGGCGGCCAAGGGGGAGAGAGAGGGGGCGCACCTAGGGTGGGCCTTAGGGCCCATCTGCCCCTAGGGTTTGCCCCCTCCTCTTGAGGGCGCCTTGGGCCTTGGTGGGAGGTGCCCCAGCCCACCTAGGGGCTGGTCCCTTCCCACTCTTGGCCCATGAAAGCCTCCGGGGCTGGTGGCACCTCCCGGTGGACCCCCGGAACCCTTCCGGTGGTCCCAGTACATTACTGGTGATGCCCGGAACACTTCCGGTGGCCAAATCCACACTTCCTATATATTAATCTTTACCTCCGGACCATTCCAGAACTCCTCGTGACGTCCGGGATCTCATCCGGGACTCTGAACAACATTCAATAACCGCATACATACTTTCCCTATAACCCTAGCGTCATCGAACCTTAAGTGTGTAGACCCTACGGGTTCGGGAATCATGCAGACATGACCGAGACATCTCTCTGGTCAATAACCAACAGCAGGATCTGGATACCCATGTTGGCTCCCACATGTTCCACGATGATCTCATCGGATGAACCACGATGTCAAGGATTCAATCAATCCCGTACACAATTCCCTTTGTCTACTGGTATGATACTTGCCCGAGATTCGATCGTCGGTATCCCGATACCTTGTTCAATCTCGTTACCGGCAAGTCTCTTTACTCGTTCCGTAACACATCATCCCGTGATCAACTCCTTGGTCACATTTTGCACATTATGATGATGTCCTATCGAGTGGGCCCAGAGATACCTCTCCATTACACGGAGTGACAAATCCCAGTCTCGATTCGTGCCAACCCAACAGACACTTTCGGAGATACCTGTAGTGCACCTTTATAGCCACCCAGTGATGTTGTGACGTTTGGTACACCCAAAGCATTCCTACGGTATCCGGAAGTTGCACGATCTCATGGTCTAAGGAAATGATACTTGACATTAGAAAAGCTTTAGCAGACGAACTATCCGATCTTGTGCTAGGCTTAGGATTGGGTCTTGTCCATCACATCAATGTCCTAATGATGTGATCCCGTTATCAACGACATATAATGTCCATGGTCAGGAAACTGTAACCATCTATTGATCAACGAACTAGTCAACTAGAGGCTCACTAGGGACATGGTGTTGTCTATGTATCCACACATGTATCTGAGTTTCCTATCAATACAATTATAGCATGGATAATAAACGATTATCATGAACAAGGAAATATAATAATAACCAATTTATTATTGCCTCTAGGGCATATTTCCAACAGGGGGGCTACCGAAGCAAGCCCCTTACCTAAATTTAATCTTGACCTGATTTGCTATGGTCAATACATGCATGATGCATTTTCTTTTCTATAAAGTGGATGCAGGGTTAGTTTACCTTTTAGACTCTGAGTTAGATTAGCTGCACCTGTGTATACGTTTGATAGATCAGCTGCGTCAGGTTGTAGGTACTGCTGAGTAGAATGCTATAGTTGGATATAATATTGGATTACACAACACGAGACCCCACCCCACCCCCGTGTCGCCAACCCTAGGCGACACGGGGGGCGATTCCTCGCCACCAGCCCTAGGCGTCCGCGTTCCTCTCCTCCCTCCTCTCGCCATCTGAGACCACGTCGGCGCAGCCTGGCCAGTGACGGCGGCGGCAGGGCCTTTCCCCCTCGCGCGGTGGTGGTGTCCTCCTCGCGGTGGCGGCAGCTCATGGGTCGGCGGTTCACTGGCGGCAAGGCATGGCAGGTGATCGGCGGCGAGTGCGTCGACGGCGACTGCGCAGGCGCCCTCTCCGTGGTTGAGGAGCACCTGTGGCGGCGGCCCAGATCGCGGCCCTTGTCGTGCTCAGATGGGTTTCGCCGGGCCAACAGATCTGGAGGTCGGCTACAGGAGGGCGTGGTGGGCCTGGCGACGCCGGCCTTGGCATCATGGTGGTGTCGTGGCCGGCCAGGCGGCGATGGTCTGGATTTTTCGTCCACTCCCCGTCAGAGATGGCTGCGGCCCGTGCACAAGATGCTTGATGGAGGACCTTCGAACGGATCCGGGTGAAGACCTTCTTTTGGCTTCAAAGCCGGCGGTGGCGGCGCACGGCGTTCCTTTCTTGAAAGCAACGCCGAGGAGAAGTTAAGGCCGCCATCTGCTACCTCCGAGAGAAACCCTAGATCTCTAGATCAGATGATGGCGGTGCTCTTGTGTCGTTTCCCTCTTGGAGGCGTCATTCTTGGAGGTGTACACGGGTTCGAGGGACCAGTGGACGGATTCTTTGGTGGAGTAGTGCGTCATCTCACTTATTGATGGCCGCGGACCTCGGCGGCGTATGGCGCTGTGGTGACTCGGCGTCCGATGCGCAGAGATGGACTCACGCAGGAGGGTGTCGCGGTCTGACGTCGTGGTGGCGTCGACGGCAGCTAGACCGTGCAAGGTAGATGCAGCAGTACAGCTCTGAAGATGGATTGGTGGCAGGTGGCGGCGGCGGGCTCATACCCGGTAGGCGTCCTGGTTGAGGAGTGCGCCGGACCGGTGGGTGCCCCATGCCCGGCAAGCGTCCTGGATGGGACCTTAGGTCTTAGATGTTAGGTTTGGCTGCAAGGTCTGTTTGGTATTAGGCCCAGACTATCAGCATCCCTTCATCAATTGGATAGGAATAGCGATAGATGTTGCCTAGACGGTGGCTTTAGTCTTGCTGTTGTATTACTTTGTAATGTCTTGTGTGAACAATTAATAAAGTGGCCGCATGCATCGTTCAGATGCAGAGGCCGGGGGCTTCCTCCTTCTCGAAAAAAAACAATCATTTTATGCAAAAGAGTTCTTGTTAGTTGTAAAATTCATAATATTCCGGTATATTTCAAATTCTGTTTCATAGAGAAGCTCCATCATTGGAACCAGTATATGTCTGCTGATAAAACCCTTTTGTATGATCATGGTCTTTAGGAATTGGTATTCCAATCAATCTACTGATGCGGTATTTGTGGGAGATGAAGAGTAGCGACGGGTTCAATTTAGGGGCCGTCTTTATTGAGCTACATTCATGCTTCACAGCAGTTCACCTTCCCACAATTGCTCAGGCTGCACATCTGCTGGCTCATGTGAGTATATCTTGCAGTTCTTTCTAACCGAGTATTACTGCAGATTCCAAAATAGGACTAACTTCTGCTTGTTTTCTAATCTATTCATTGTACCTCAAGGTGAACCAATCTATCCCAGGAGAGCATATTTTTCTTAATTCTACAACAGAGGATGTCATTTTTTGCTTTAATGTGGGCTGGTTAGGAACTATGGTAAATGTTTTTCCTGAAAGCTAATGCTGTTGCACAATGTCTTTTTTACCATTTCATTTTTATTGGGAGAAAAATGGTGCTTTTCAAATTGTGCTAATGTGGACATTGTTGTGCGTGTTGATCTAAATGTATTGGAAAATGGTCTGGTTGCGGAACATTTGGTCCACAATTTTTTTATTCAAGATGGAACAAGTTTGTTATCGATATTCCTGTAAATGGTTTGTATAGTTTGTTTTGTTATTAAGCAAACATATGGTTGTATGGTTATCGGAATTCAGAGGTCCTGCGACGACATCAAGATAGTCTCTTTTTTTTTATTCCCTGATATATAATTTAACTTTACCAAGCAGAATAAAGATAGCTACGAAGAAGAGCAAGTACAATTGAAATACTTGTGTGATGTCTACACTATTGTCCTCATATATCCACTATTCATCTCAATCCAGTAGACACAGCCACACAGGGTTCAGCTTTCGCTGTCATGTTGTTATTACAGAGTTAGCCCCATCTCTTTAAATCGTCGTATGTACTCCAAAGTCTTATAGATTATGCAACTGGCTAATTGTTGGGACTTTATTACTCAATTTTGAGATTTATTCTCTCCGGTTCATACAATATGTTTACGTTTGACTTGGAATTGGCTGTACTTTTGTTCTGCTTTTGTTATAAGGTACTCCCTCTGTAAAGAAATATAAGAGCGTTTAGATCACTACTTTAGTAATCTAAATGCTCTTATATTTGTTTATGGATTTGTAGCCAATCTTCACTAGGACTTCTCATCTGGTAGCCAGCCGAATTTTCCTAATCTCTGCTCTTAAGGCTCTCGCTTTAGTGCATTCAATCATAGCATGGAAATCATTTTCCTCTGTACATCCACAAATGCTGAAGATTACATCCTTCTCAAGAGTCGTTTTGAATTTATTTAGCTTTGTGGGTAGAGAACCAGTCGCTACTCTCCAGCCGAACATTTTAATTCTCTCCGGTATTTTCGCCTTCCAGATCATGTTCCAAATACTCCATATGTTTCAGATTCTTAGAAGGATGTAATACTGGTTAGTAATTGTAACTGCAAACCTCAGTCTCTTAGTTCTGTTTAATACCGGACCATATGTTTCTCTTAATCACTCTCATGATACGTGTTCTCATATCCATGTATTTGAAGCTAACTAAAGAGTTTCCTATTCTGAGAAGGGTTCAAGCGATTTACTAAAAATTGTAGGTAGCATCAACTGGTCACTTGCAAATTATTGTATTTTGCTTAGACAGAATATTTATTCCAGAGTTGACAGGTTGTTGAGAAGTTGCTGGTGACCACATTGGTCTATTTATATGAGGTGTTACTTGAGAGTTGAGATCTTCTATCTCAACCAAGAATTGAAGAAAGCATGAGTCACCACCAAAAATTTATTTTTCACCACACCTTTGCTGTCATTTATTTTGCTCTATTGCCCTGCCGGGCTGCCAGACATCAAGACTACTATTTATATTTCCTGTAGTTATTTGAAGAGTTTTTGTAGGAGTTTGAATCGAATAGTCTCCCTATTTGTGTGTGTGTGCGTGTGCGCGCGCGTGTGTGTATTAGTGGCTTTGCATCTTTGCCGTTCCTGCTGCTCTGTTTCACTCTAAACACCATGAAGTTTATTTCAGGCTAGAATATGTGTTGTCATTCTTTTTTTAAAATGAGTTTCTTGAGTTGATCTAACCTGAACCTTGAGAGTTCTAACTTGACCATGCAGAGTTAGCAAACTGAAAGATTGTGAGATAGCTGTAAGTTGGCATCTTCGAATTGCTTCCAGTGGCTAAATTTCAATGTCAGTTCTAGAGTTTTTCAAGCATGCAAATTTTCTATTTGTTTAGGCTACGGTTCCAACAATTTATAGCAGTGGTTTTCATTTTTGTTGTGTTTTCCAAAGGCTAGAACTTTGATGGATGTTTTTAGTGTGATTCTATGGATACAGAGCCCTTCTCATCGCCTGTTTTGTCGGTATCGATCGTCTATTATCTTAGTATACAACACATTTTTCGTATACAAGATTTGACCTAATGGTTCTGATGCCACAAAGTGACCATGCTTTCTTAGTACATATGTGAATACTTATGCTTTATTCAAGACACATTCAGTTTTTTTTCCTTTGCAAATAGTCTGTAGATGTAGCGTTGGCCTGAGCCCCTAAAGTGTCGTATACTATTTTCTACCTGGATGATGATGTTGAAGGAATTTCTGCTATGAATAATTAAAACATTCAACCATAACCACTATGAACAATTGCCTGAACAAGTTTTCAGCGCTGATGATCCACCAATCACATTGACTAATGTTCATCACTTATAACGCCTTTAAGATGTATCTCTCCCTATCTACCTTCCTTCCTAATAGCATTGCAAATATTCTATCGTAAGCTTCTTAGAACACTAGTATGTATCATAAATAATCCATGTGGAACACTATGTATCATAAATAATCCATGTGTTCCAATCTGCCCCTAAATATATTTATGTTTACTCTTTCAATACTTGCCTTATTCTCGCCCCTTGCGCCATCAGTGCAACGGGTCATCTAGTGGATACAGATATCCAATTATAAAAAGTAGCTTAAGGCATCTATATTATATTTTTCCTCTCCAATGCAAGCTATTACTAGTGGACCTCAACAAAGAATAGAAAATAGACTCGCCCTACACATGCATTCCCACTCTCCACTTCAACTTTCCAAACTTTATGGACCGATCACATTTTTTCTCCTCAAGCACCTGTCTCTTGCTGAGAATCCCGCTACACCATCCGAACCTACTTTTCCTCTGCGGAGCATCACCCTGGGGCTATGCTTTAGCTATATACCCAAAGGGGCAGCCCCTTTGGGTATATTCAACCACAACCACTATGAACAATTGCCTGAACAAGTTTTCAGCGATGATGATCCACCAATCACACTGACTAATGTTCATCACTTATAACGCCTTTAAGATGTATCTCTCCCTATCTACCTTCCTTCCTAATAGCATTGCAAATATTCTATCCTAAGCTTCTTAGAACACTAGTATGTACCATAAATAATCCATGTGTTCCAATCTGCTTCTAAATATATTTATATTCACTCTTTCAATACTTGTCTTACTCTCGCCCCTTGCGCCATCAGTGCAACGGGTCATCTAGTGGATACAGATGTCCAATTATAAAAAGTAGCTTAAGGCATCTATATTATATTTTTCCTCTCCAATGCAAGCTATTACTAGTGGACCTCAACAAAGAATAGAAAATAGACTCGCCCTACACATGCATTCCCACTCTCCACTTCAACTTTCCCAACTTTATGGACCGATCACATTTTTTCTCCTCAAGCACCTGTCTCTTGCTGAGAATCCTGCTACACCATCCGAACCTACTTTTCCTTTGCGGAGCATCACCCTGGGGCTATGCTTTAGCCATATACCCAAAGGGGCAGCCCCTTTGGGTATATTCAACCACAACCACTATGAACAATTGCCTGAACAAGTTTTCAGCGATGATGATCCACCAATCACACTAACTAATGTTCATCACTTATAACGCCTTTAAGATGTATTTCTCCCTATCTACCTTCCTTCCTAATAGCATTGCAAATATTCTATCCTAAGCTTCTTAGAACACTAGTATGTACCATAAATAATCCATGTGGAACACTATGTATCATAAATAATCCATGTGTTCCAATCTGCTCCTAAATATATTTATATTCACTCTTTCAATACTTGTCTTATTCTCGCCCCTTGCGCCATCAGTGCAACGGGTCATCTAGTGGATACAGATGTCCAATTATAAAAAGTAGCTTAAGGCATCTATATTATATTTTTCCTCTCCAATGCAAGCTATTACTAGTGGACCTCAACAAAGAATAGAAAATAGACTCGCCCTACACATGCATTCCCACTGTCCACTTCAACTTTCCCAACTTTATGGACCGATCACATTTTTTCTCCTCAGGCACCTGTCTCTTGCTGAGAATCCCGCTACACCATCCGAACCTACTTTTCCTCTGCGGAGCATCACCCTGAGGCTATGCATTGGCCATATACCCAAAGGGGCTATAAGCACCCTGCATCGTAAGGATAGACTTGGTTGAGGCTATCTCGCACAAATGGACTTAATTCTAACTGCAGTGTTTAGCGGGTGAAAAGACATACGTACATTGAAGCTTCAACAAGCACCACCAGGTTAAATCAATTATACCAGTAGAATTTCCCCTGATTACATCCGTCATTACCAATTGAATCATACAAACACAGTTGAATCATACAAACACAGCCAGTGCCTGTGTGAATTCCTCAAACTGTATCTGTCTAAGCTTGCTGTTCTAAATAAACCGGGAGAAAACAAACCTGAAACATTGCTTTGAGCAGATGGTACATAATCTTGAAAATGCACATCCAACTTGTGCGGTGCCAGTATTACCAGCAGATTTCAACACAAATCTGACATCAGATAAGCAGGTCCAATATTTGTCAAGAGATTGGCAGAATGTGGCACTGCAGTCTCAAAGATTGACAATGCCGACAACACGAGATGAGTCAAAACTAAAACAGTAGTACAACTCAAACTTAGAGTGCAGAGTAGTTACACAATACCATAACAATAAGCAACAAGTGTCTGCCCATTGCCTAGAGTGTACAGTTTGACCATAATAATAATAATAATAATAATAATAATAATAATTAAGTACTGCCATATGGACTGAAGTAACTAAACAAACTGCTTGAAAGAATGATACTTGAGAGTTGAAGCATCAACATAGTGGACACAAATAAAGGAGGTAGTAGCAACTGGGAATTGAATCTTGTATCAAATCTCCTGTCTGCTCCAAGGTGACCTTCCATCAGTAGCGGTCATCATATGAGCGAGCACCCTGAGTGGGACGATCATAGGGAGCAGGCCTATCTCGGTAACTCGCGCCAAGGCGAGCAGGTCCACCACTCCCATATCTGTCACCATTCGCCACACGTGGACCACCCCTGCCATAAGCACCAGTGCCTCTAGGTTCATCACGGTAATAACTTCCACCTGGCCGCCCTCCATCTCTCTCATAGCTTCTTTCCCTGGCAAAGCCACCTGATGCATAACGATCACCACCACCATATCTATCGCCAGAAAAACGATCAGCAGCTGGAGGATAGCGATCGCGTCCACCACCATAACGATCATCAGCATAGCGGCCACCATCATAACGATCATCAACATAGCGATTACCAAAACGGTCTGATCCTCCAAAGCGGTCACCACGCCCACCAGCGCCATTGCCATACCTGGAAGGGGGAGAGTACCTTCCAGGCCTGCCTCCATCAGAATAAGGACATTCACGAGCCCAGTGTCCAGGGCGTCCACACTTAAAGCAATCATCACTTGCAGTGGGTACTATGTCAGCTGCACCACGATATCCACCTCTAGCACCAGATGAGTAACTACTACCCCCATATCCATAGCCACCATCATCACTGTTCATCCTAGGTTGAGCTTTGTTCACAGAAATGGTCCGACCATCTAGTTCTCCATTGTGCATTTCCCGGATCGCAACATCCACAGCCCGAGGTTCCGAGAAGGTAACAAACCCAAACCCACGGGAGCGGCCTGTGTCTCTTTCTGTTACAACCTATACATACAATGAAAGTGAACTCATGGGAAGATAGTAACTGCATATAATAGTGAACAGCCAAAAATATCCAACACTAGCAACAGCATGCACATGCAAATCGGGCCATAGGGAAATGAAGACAGCTGGTAAGTATGTCAAGCATGGTAACCAGTGAAACTATCTCACAAGACTGGAGGAACACAGTCAATCTTTATGCCACTGCTCAATTATTATAAGTAAATGTCACTATCTCCTTTATCTGCCCCAAAAATGCTATCCAGAAGGCATACTATGGGCAACAGGTCAGAACTGGAAGCATGTGACACTGTGACCACAACAATGCCATCAATGAGTCATAGAAGATATCAGTTGCGCTGACAAAATAAACCGAACACTTCCATGTGCCGCTCATGTGCGACACGAATGAGTAAACTCCACATCCAACAAATTGGACGAGGCCAGTTACTTTGGTTGGTGCTACAGGCACAAAACAATAACTTTACACCTGAAGTTCTAACACGAAGCTAATCGGACCTTCCTTAGTCTGCCACATTCCTTCAGGAAAACATAGTTGCAATACCTAAAGGCATCCTTATCAATCACTGCTCTTTGTTCATGTACGGGTAAGTGTGTCCATTTGAAGGGAAAGGGGCATTTGAAGACTGAGAACAATGGCCTTCCAAGTGACTGTAGGAATAAAATAGCACACAACACTCACTCTGAAGCATTACCTGTAATAAATCACTAGCCAAGGACAACAAACAAAGCTGCATCTGCCTTTCATATCAGAACTGATCCAGAGCATTGCCATTATGCAGCAAAACTTGCATTAATTTCATATCCAACACTGCAGTCATGTTTAGCTCTGTAGAATTGATTAGCCATGGCAATGGAAATTTGTTTGATGTAACCTCACACTGACATCAGTCAGCTTAAACACTACCTATGCCATGGCAAAGGAGGAGCACTGCTTCTGCCCAAAAAACATCTACCAAATTCACTAACAGTATCGTTACTTCATATTGAATTTTATAGGACCCATCACCGCAAAAATGTATAACAATGAGCTCGAATTGACTAATATGTTTCATTTCCTTCAACTTCAATAACTTCCTAAAATATAAAACTGGAGGTGACTGCAGGCTCTGTGAATCAGTAACTGCTATTAGATTGAAATTAGAAAACAAGATAAACTCAATAGCGTTTCGCTAACAGCATAAACAAACAATTAACACACCTAGGCGTCATAACTTGCTAATAAACACAGCTATGCTTGGAAATTCGTTCAGAAATAGGTTAATAATATAATCATCATCATACTTGCAAATGAGGTGGTTCCACCTAACACTGAATGAACCATAAAGAAAGTAAGAACTGTCCGACCTGAAATTGTTTATCAGATCACGCTCTTCCAGACACCCCTAAGCAACAATAATAACGTAACATAACAGAATCATGCACCGAGTAACCATCAGGTCGAAAAACAAGCCATCAAAGTTCTATCAACACAGCTAACCAAACATTACTAAATACTAAGTTACAGCAAATAACGAAACGGCAGTTTGCCATTTCACGATTACCCCCCCCCCCCCCCCCCCTTTTACTCCATAACTCAGATCAAAATGTTTTAATCATTTCGTCTTATTGAATGGGCAGTGTTTTGGTTGCTACAATATGGCTCTTTAATCAAGATTATGTTTACAACTAATCAGCGGATTTACAGCACAGATGAGTTAAGATGAAGAAACTCTGTAGAGAAGTAGGAAAACCCAGCTTAAGGATGAAACTGAAAAAATCGTCACCCTATATACAAAACTAAACGACTAAGCGCCGCCAAAATGATCTCAACACAAATCCTCCGACGAGCACGCACAATACATGCAAACGAATGGAGGAATATGGCTAATACCTGCGTCTCGATGACCTTGCCGAACTCGCCGAAAGCTCGCTCCAGCGTGCGCTCCGTGGTGTCCCAGGACAGTCCGCCCACGAAGATCCGTCCCACCTCCTTCTCCGTCATCTCCAATCCAATCGAGCCGAAAATTCCCCGACGCCTACACAAGCCACCAAATCACACCGAAAAAGTCAATCGAGATCCTCAACAATCTGTGCCGCCGTGAAGCGCGAATCGTACGCTCCCTCAGCGCCATGGGAAAGTAGGAGACTAGATGGTTGGATGCTTTTACCTTGCGCGGAAACCTAAGGATGGCTCTCTCGGGCTGCGGCGCTAGGGTTTTCAGAAAGAGGGAGAGTGATGAGATGACACGAGGAGAGAGAAAATATCAGGATCTTCTGCATGTATTCCGAATCGGGCTGCACGGAAAGCACGTGTCATGGCTTTATTTTAGCTTCCTTGTAAGAAATGTTATCTGAGAACATCCGATCTTAATGTTTGCCAGCAAACACCCTATTGGCCTTTGGATCACATGCAAACAGTGAAACTTTCCACTCATCCATATCAACCGTTCGCTCGGACCGAACTCTTAGAGAAGTGACATCACTTTTGCTCATTCGTGGCCCTTACTTTGCGTCCATTCCTGATAGAGGCGAAGGTGTTTCGATATTTTGATGAGATAGCTATTATTTTTTGTGGGAGTCGACTTTGACGATCTGACTACGAACGTGCGGAGACGCCGCGCCTTAGCAACCGCTAAACCAACTTTTGAGGGGCTATTGACCATGCCGGAGCACGATCAACCTGACCACGAGGATCTATTCCCTATGAGCAAACAAAAAACAAGTAAGCAACTGAGATTGTAATCTGGATGTTGCGAATTTAAGAGGAAAACTTTATTGATGAAAGTGGGGTTATATGACGTCTTGATCTGGTCGTTGAATACGAAGTTGCAGCTATGGCAAACTTTTAATCTAAACAAAACTCAAAGTCTAGACGACGCTCTAAGGGCTGTATATATGGAGGGAGATAGGGGAATTTCGGGACCCCTTGGAGGAGGGGTCCGAAACCACCCTAACTCTTGTTTCCCCACACATATGGCCTCTAAAAACAGCCTATACTCAAGTATTTCGAAATTATATGGGTCTGGCCCAAAAATAAGGTGGCGCGACACCTATTATAAGCTATGGAAGAAATTTATGAAAAGGACATCTTGTATATTTCGTTCATGTCCTTGTATGTCATCAAGGAGGCTTTAAAGTGCTGAAATCTGCACTAGAAACATCGTTCTAGTTCCCTTCACGCGTGCCTTCATCTCCATGCTTATTTCTGCTCCAGTGTTCATCCCTCTTTTCCATGCTAGGCCCTTTATTAGTAATCAACATGGATATATCCAATTTAGGCAGCATCATATTCTCATGAACATTATAATTGTTACCAAGAAACGAAAATACATGGTAATTCAATTGTCGTACACGAGCTCTAGTGATTGATCCAATATGTATAGCAGCTGGGGTGTGGGTGTAACAATGGTATTGATGTCCTCATCAATTCCCCTCATTATCCCCCACCCCTCTCTCTCCCTCTCTCAGTTGCACACACGGAGGACACAAACACACACAAGCGTGCAAACACAGACGAACTGCGAATCATGCGTGTGGCATGTACGGACAACCGTGCCACTCGGCAACAACCCATGCATGCAGCCACTCTTGTCATCGGTTGAACATAAGTTCGAACGATGGATCGATCGAGCACACACTCCAACGGGAATAATGATATTTGTTAAGATATATAGCTACATGCAGTATCCTATGTGATAGAGGCAAAGGTGTCCTGATGTGGCTAGAGACTGTGTCGGTATTTTCTCAAAGAGGAAGGGATGATGCAGCATAGCTACGGTAAGTATTTCCCTCAGTTATGAAACCAAGGTACCAATCCAGTAGGAGGACCAAGCAACACTATGTAAACGGTACCTGCACACAAAAAACAAATACTTGCAACCCGACGTGTAAAGGGGTTGTTAATCCCTCGTTGGTAAAAAGATAGATAAATTTGTATGAGTTAGGGTAAATAGATATGAATAAAACGCGAAATAACATAAATAAAGAAAAAATGCAGTAAGGTATTTTTGGGTTTTTGGAATAATAGATCTGAAAACAAATGCGACAAAAAATAAATCGGAAAGCAAATATGATAAAAGATAGACCCGGGGCCATATGTTTCACTAGTGGCTTCTCTCGAGAAATAGCACACGGTGGGTAAACAAAATACTGTTGGGCAATTGATAGAAGAAAAAATAATTATGACGATGTCCAAGGCAATGATCAATATATACACATTACGTCCAAAATTAGTAGACCGAAACGATTCTACATCTACTACTATTACTCCACACATCGACCGCTATCCAGCATGCATCTAGTGTATTAAGTTCATGGAGAAACAAAGTAATGCAATAAGAACGATGACATGATGCAGCAAGATTTATTCATGTAGGAATAGCCTCCATCTTTTTATCCTTAATAGCAACGATATATGCGTGCCTCGCTGCCCCTTCTGTCACTTGGAGAGGACATCACAAGATCGAACCCGTCACAAAGCACCTCTACTTTCACTTATATGTGCAAATTGAGTTGCAATATTTTCATGCCTTCTACTTCTTGTGATAATATTTTGCCTTTATATTTTATGAACTATGAAAGTTACTCATATATACATGTGTCATATGTGCAAAAACCAAGGGAAGTAAAAATAAATGACATATACATATACGTACACCTTGTCTGTTTTGTTAGCCACATTTTAGATTAAGAAACGCCGAGGACAACTTTGTTTTCAAGAATGAGAGGATGATAAAGACATGACTACCTTGGATACGACCAAAAATATTGCATACATGCATATTTGTGAGGTGATTTCTAATGCAAACTATGCAATAATTTATTTGCCACAGAATCATCACCATTATCAATACGTCATATATATTCACAATATTTAGATTGCTTTACCATATTTCTACTTGTTCTTCGACTACTTGCAAGAATAGACCTTCATGGTCAGGTTGATCGTGCTTTGGCATGATCAATAACTTCTCAGAGTTGGTTTAGCAATTTCTAAAGCGCAACTTCGTGCACGTTTGTAGTCAGATCGTCAAAGTTGACTCCACCAAATCTGTAGTTGTCATCTCATCGAAAGATCGGGCCCCTCGCCTCTATCAAGTGGTATCTTAAATCGATAGTTAAGATGCCGGAAGCATGATCAACCTGACCACGAAGGTCTATTCTTACATGCAATCGAAGAACAAGCAAAAATATGATAATGCAATCTGAATATTGTGAATATATATATATATATGAAGTATTGATAAAAGTGGGGCTCTGAAAGCAGTCTTGGTCTGGTCGTTGGACACAAATGAAGTACACGAAGTTAAAATGACTAACTTTTAACTGAACAAATTCCAAGGAAAAAGCTACTAGATTGATCTACTTATATAGGAGCAAGGGATGGTGCCCAAGGAGGTAGGAGGACGTCCCAAGGCAGCCTAAAACTAACTCTAGATCTTATAAGGCCCATGGGCCCAAGTGGAAGTGATGCAGCACCTTTGAACTTGTAGTTTGACTCGGATTCTGATGTAGAGTCAGATTGTTTCATCAATATCTCAAAGCCTCGGACGAATTTGAAGGTGAATCCAATTGGGTTGGAAAGAGCACGAAATCTACTTTCCGAAAAAAGAATCACCCAATCCGGTGTCCGGATGAAAGAGATCTTGGCGTTTTGAGTTAGGTATATCTGTGTAGTCTGAATCTGTGTCCAGAACGTGAGAGACTTAGACTCTATCTTCTCTTGGCCAAAAAGTGACGTGATAGGACTTTTTGAACATCACATAAACTTCTCTTTTTCCTTTATCTTCATATGTGGATTGTACAAATGTCCCATACACCTGCAATTAGACATGGCACAAAAGTCTGTGAATTATTTTTTCATGGATAACATAAATAAATTATTGCATAGTTTGCATTAGAAATCACCTCACAAATATGCATGTATGCAATATTTGGTCGTATCCAAGGTAATCATGTCCTCATTATCCTCCCCTTCTTGAAAACAAAGCCGTCATCGGCGTTGCTTAATCTAAAGTGTGGCTAACAAAAGAGACAAGGTGTACATGTTATATATGTATATGTCATCCATTTTTACTTCCCTTAGTTTCCACACATATGACACATGTATACATGAGTAAATTTCATAGTTCATAAAATATAAAGGTGAAATATTATCACAAGAAGTAGAAGGCATGAAAATATTGCGACTCAGTTTGCACATATAAGTGAAGCTCTTATTCATATCAAAAGGTTGACAATGTTCATCATTAAACCATCCCAACATTGTTGAATAAACCTTACTTGCATCAAATTTACATGCTACAACATGCTTAAATGAGCAAATATGCAATAAGTCATTTGACACAGAACCATCACCAAAAATAGAGGTCATATCAAAATGATTAAACAGTGGTTCTTTTGCGTCAAAAGTTAATTCAATGGGTGCACTCAAAATTGTTGGTATTTCAACTGTTTGATTACATGATGCATTCATGATAGTAACACAATTCTCTAAAATAGGTGGTGTGCTCAAATCAATAGGTAACTCAACACATGATGTATTCAAGTTAACTAGGCATGCATCATTCTCATGTGAAAGTGAAAAATTTGTACCTTTGTCATTACCTCTTATGATCAACTCAGATGATGTAGGCACTCTCAGTGATGATGTGTCTCATGGTGGAGATTGTCGGATGTGGGGTTCCGGCAAACCCTTAAGGTTCGAACACTGGGGTGCGCGCGAAGTCTTTTCCTCCCACCGATCTATGCCCTAGCTCGCTAAGATCTCGCGGACGAACTCGACGAACTCACAACACAGGAAGACACAAGATTTATACTGGTTCGGGCCACCGTTGTGGTGTAATACCCTACTCCAGTGTGGTGGTGGTGGTGGATTGCCTCTTGGGCTGATGATGAACAATACAAGGGGAAGAACAGCCTCTTGAGGTTCAGGTGTTCTTGTGCTTGGCCAACTTGTGTGGGTGAGAGTGATTTTCTGGCCCCTCTTGCCTATGGTGGTGGCTAGTCCTATTTATAGAGGCCCTGGTCCTCTTCCGAAATATTGTGCGGGAAGGGAGCCAACAACGGCGGGCAATTTTGAAGGGGGACAGCTAGTACAAGATATCCTGACAAAGGTGGTCTTCCCCTGCCAAAGGCTCTGGTGGTGACGCCGTCTTGGGCTCCACGATGACCTCCGTCTTGCCGTCCTACTGGTCTTGGTCTTGTTGCACCAAAATGGCAACCTTTGCCTGATGCCTCGGTACTTCTCGCCTGCGCTGGTCTCCTTAGCACCAAAGAGGAAACAAGGACGCTGCGCGCGCTGGCGCCCGCCTGGTGTCGATCGTCATGGCTCATGTCACGAGAGCCTCGTGAGGTGCTACCTCTTGAGCACTGCGTTGGATTTCCCCGAAGAGGAGAGGATGATGCAGCAAAGTAGCGTAAGTATTTCCCTCAGTTTTTGAGAACCAAGGTATCAATCCAGTAGGAGGCTACGCGCGAGTCCCTTGTACCTACACAAAAACAATAGCTCAACGCAACCAACGCGCTTAGGGGTTGTCAATCCTTTCATGGTCACTTACGAAAGTGAGATCTGATAGAGATGATAAATAATATTTTTGGTATTTTTGGTATAGAGATGCAAAGTAAAAAAGTAAAAGCAAAGTAAAAGCAAAGTAATAATAAAGTGATGGAGATTGATATGATGAGAAAGAGACCCGGGGGCCATAGGTTTCACTAGTGGCTTCTCTCAAGAGCATAAATATTCTACGGTGGGTGGACAAATTACTGTTGAGCAATTGACAGAATTGAGCATAGTTATGAGAATATCTAGGTATGATCATGTATATAGGCATCACGTCCGAGACAAGTAGACCGACTCCTGCCTGCATCTACTACTATTACTCCACTCATCGACCGCTATCCAGCATGCATCTAGAGTATTAAGTTAAAAACAGAGTAACGCCTTAAGCAAGATGACATGATGTAGAGGGATAGTTTCATGCAATATGATAAAACCCCATCTTGTTATCCTCGATGGCAACGATACAATACGTGCCTTGCTTCCCCTTCTGTCACTGGGAAAGGACACCGCAAGATCGAGCCCAAAGCTAAGCACTTCTCCCATGGCAATAAAAACCAATCTAGTAGGCCAAACCAAACTGATAATTCGAAGAGACTTGCAAAGATAACCAATCATACATAAAAGAATTCAGAGAAGATTCAAATAATATTCATAGATAGACTTGATCATAAACCCACAATTCATCGATCTCAACAAACACACCGCAAAAAGAAGATTACATCGAATAGATCTCCACAAGAGAGGGGGAGAACATTGTATTGAGATCCAAAAAGAGAGAAGAAGCCATCTAGCTACTAACTATGGACCCGTAGGTCTGAAGTAAACTACTCACACTTCATCGGAGGGGCTTGGATGATGATGTAGAAGCCCTCCGTGATCGATGCCCCCTCTGGCGGAGCTCCGGAACAGGCCCCAAGATGGGATCTCGTGGATACAGAAAGTTGCAGCGGTGGAATTAGGTTTTTGGCTCCGTCCCCGATCGTTCGGGGGTACGTAGGTATATACAGGAGGAAGAAGTACGTCGGTGGACCTTCGAGGGGCCCACGAGGCAGGGGGCGCGCCCTAGGGGGGCGCCCTCCACCCTCGTGGCCGCCTCGTGGCTTTCTTGATGGGGGGGGGTCCAAGTCTCCTAGATCTTATCTGATGAGAAAATCACGTTTCCGAAGGTTTCATTCCGTTTGGACTCCGTTTGATATTCTGTTTCTCCGAAACACTGAAATAGGCCAAAAACAGCAATTCTGGGATGGGCCTTCGGTTAATAGGTTAGTCCCAAAAATAATATAAAAGTGGAAAATAAAGCCCAATATAGTCCAAAATAGTAGATAATATAGCATGGAGCAATCAAAAATTATAGATACGTTGGAGACGTATCAAGCATCCCCAAGCTTAATTCATGCTCGTCCTCGAGTAGGTAAATGATAAAAAGAGAATTTTTGATGCGGAGTTCTACTTGGCATAATTTTAATGTAATTCTTCTTAATTGTGGTATGAATATTAAGATCCGAAAGATTCAAGACAAAAGATCATATTGACATAAAAATGATAATACTTCAAGCATACTAACTAAGCAATTATGTCTTCTCAAAATAACATGGCCAAAGAAAGTTCATCCCTACAAAATCATATAGTTTAGTCATGTTTCATTTTCGTCACACAAGAATGCTCTCATCATGCACAACCCCGATCACAAGCCAAGCAATTGTTTCATACTTTAGTAATCTCAAACCTATAAACTTTCACGCAATATATGAGCGTGAGCCATGGACATAGCACTATGGGTGGAATAGAATATAATGAGAGGGGTTATGTGGAGAAGACAAAAAAGGAGAAAGTCTCACATCAACGAGGCTAATCAATGGGCTATGGAGATGCCCACCGATTGATGTTAATGCAAGGTGTATGGATTGCCATGCAACGGATGCACTAGAGCTATAAATGTATGAAAGCTCAACAAAATAAACTAGTGGGTGTGCGTCCAATTTGCTTGCTCATGAAGACCTAGGGCACTTGAGGAGGCCCATTGTTGGAATATACAAGCCAAGTTCTATAATGAAAAATTCCCACTAGTATATGAAAGTGATAACATGAGAGACTCTCTACTATGAAGATCATGGTGCTACTTTGAAGCACAAGTGTGGTAAAAGGATAGTAACATTGTCCCTTCTCTTTTTCTCTCTCATTTTTTGGGCCTTTTCTTTTTTATGGCCTTTCTCTTTTTTTGGGCCTTCTCTTTTTTATGGCCTTTCTTTATTTTTTATTTTTTTATTTCTCACTTGGGATAATGCTCTAATAATGATGATCATCACACTTCTATTTATTTACAACTCAATGATTACAACTCGATACTAGAACAAAGATGACTCTATATGAATGCCTCCGGCGGTGTACCGGGATATGCAATGAACCAAGAGTGACATGTATGAAAGAATTATGAACGGTGGCTTTGCCACAAATACTATGTCAACTACATGATCATGCTAAGCAATATGACAATGATGAATGTGTCATGATGAACGGAATGATGGAAAGTTGCATGGCAATATATTTCGGAATGGCTATGGAAATGCCATAATAGGTAGGTATGGTGGCTGTTTTGAGGAAGATATAAGGAGGTTTATGTGTGAAAGAGCGTATCATATCACGGGGTTTGGATGCATCGGCGAAGTTTGCGCCAACTCTCAATGTGAGAAAGGGCAATGCACGGTACCGAAGAGGCTAGCAAGGATGGAAGGGTGAGAGTGCGTGTAATCCATGGACTCAATATTAGTCATAAAGAACTCACATACTTATTGCAAAATTCTACAAGTCATCAAAAACCTCGGCACTACGCGCATGCTCCTAGGGGGATAGATTGGTAGGAAAAGACCATCGCTCGTCCCCGACCGCCACTCATAAGGAAGACAATCAAATAACACCTCATGTTTCAAATTTGTTGCATAACGTCTACCATACATGCATGCTACGGGACTTGCAAACTTCAACACAACTATTTATCAATTTCACAACTACTCAACTAGCATGACTTTGATACTATTACCTCCATATCTCAAAACAATCATCAAGCATCAAACTTTTCTTAGTATTCAACATACTCATAAGAAAGTTTTATTATTAATCTTGCATACCAAGCATATTAGGATTTTAAGCAAATTACCATGCTAATAAGACTCTCAAAATAATCTAAGTGAAGCATGAGAGATCAATAGTTTCTATAAAACAAATCCACCACCGTGCTCTAAAAGGTAGAAGTGAAGCACTAGAGCAAAACTATAAAGCTCAAAAGATATAAGTGAAGCACATAGAGCAAAACTATAAAGCTCAAAAGATATAAGTGAAGCACATAGAGTATTCTATCAAATTCCAAATCATGTATGGCTCTCTCAAAAGGTGTGTACAGCAAGGATGATTGTGGTAGACTAACAAGCAAAGACTCAAATAATAAAAGACGCTCCAAGCAAAACACATATCATGTGGTGAATAAAAATATAGCTCCAAGTAAAGTTACCGATAGAAGTAGACGAAAGAGGGAATGCCTTCCGGGGCATCCCCAAGCTTTGGCTTTTTAGGTGCCTTAGATTATCTTGGGGGCTCCATGGGCATCCCCAAGCTTAGGTTCTTTCCACTCCTTGTTCCATAATTCATCAAATCTTTACCCAAAACTTAAAAACTTCACAACACAAAACTTAAAATAGAAAATCTCCTGAGCTCCGTTAGCGAAAGAAAACAAAAGACCACTTCAAGGTACTGTAATGAACTCATTATTTATTTATATTGATGTTATACCTACTGTATTCCAACTTCTCTATGGATTATAAACTTTTTTACTAGCCATAGATTCATCAAAATAAGCAAACAACACACGAAAAACAGAATCTGTCAAAAACAGAACAGTCTGTAGTAATCTGTAGCTAGAGCAAGATCTGGAACCCCAAAAATTATAAAATAAATTTCTGGACGTGAGGAATTTATCTATTAATCATCTGAAAAAAGAATTAACTAAATATCACTTTCCAAATAAAAATGACAGCAGTTCTCGTGAGCGCTAAAGTTTCTGTTTTTTACAGCAAGTTCAACAAGACTTTCCCCAAGTCTTCCCAACGGTTCTACTTGGCACAAACACTAATTAAACACAAAAAACACAATCAAAACAGAGGCTAAATAATTTATTTATTACTAAACAGGAGCAAAAAGCAAGGAATAAAAATAAAATTGGGTTGCCTCCCAACAAGCGCTATCGTTTAACGCCCTTAGCTAGGCATAACAAGCAAGAATAGATCTAAGTATTGCCATCTTTGGTAGGCAATCCATAAGTGGCTCTCATGATAGATTCATATGGTAATTTTATTTTATTTCTAGGGAAGTGTTCCATGCCCTTTTTTAATGGAAATTGAAATCTAATATTCCCTTCTTTCATATTAATAATTGCACCAACTGTTCTAAGGAAAGGTCTACCAAGAATAATAGGGCAAGAAGGATTGCAATCTATATCAAGAACAATAAAATATACGGGCACATAATTCCTATTTGCAACAATAAGAACATCATTAATTCTTCCCATAGGTTTCTTAATAGTGGAATCCGCAAGATGCTGTAGGGGAACGTAGCAGAAATTCAAAATTTTCTACGCATCACCAAGATCAATCTATGGAGTAATCTAGCAACGAGGGGAAGGAGAGTGCATCTACATACCCTTGTAGATCACTAAGCGGAAGTGTTCAAGTGAACGGGGTTGATGGAGTCGTACTCGCCGTGATCCAAATCACCGATGATCCTAGTGCCGAACGGACGGCACCTCCGTGTTCAACACACGTACAGCCCGATGACGTCTCCTACGCCTTGATCCAGCAAGGGGAGAAGGAGAGGTTGGGGAAGACTTCATCCAGCAGCAGCACGACGGCGTGGTGGTGGTGGAGGAGCGCGGGACTCCAGCAGGGCTTCGCCAAGCACTACGAGAGACGAGGAGGGAGAGGGGTAGGGCTGCGCCAACAGGGAGAGCAAATCACATGTGTTGGGCAACCCCATACCTCAAGTATATATAGGGGGAGGGGAGGGGCTGCGCCCCCACCTAGGGTTCCCTCCCTAGGGGTGGCGGCAGCCCCCAGATCCCATCTGGGAGGTGGCCAAGGGGAGAGAGAGGGGGGCGCACCTAGGGTGGGCCTTAGGGCCCATCTGCGCCTAGGGTTTGCCTCCGGTGTACGAGCTTGTCCAACAGATGTATTAGAAATGATACCCTGGGATGGATCCCTCTCCTCTTGAGGACGCCTTGGGCCTTGGTGGGAGGCGCCCCAGCCCACCTAGGGGCTGGTCCCTTCCCACTATTGGCCCATGTAGGCCTCCGGGGCTGGTGGCCCCACCTGGTGGACCCCCGGACCCCTCCGGTGGTCCCGGTACACTACCGGTGATGCCCGGAACACTTCCGGTGGCCAAAACCATACTTCCTATATATCAATCTTTACCTCCGGACCATTCCAGAACTCCTCGTGACGTCCGGGATCTCATCCGGGACTCCGAACAACATTCGGTAACCGCGTACATACTTTCCCTATAACCCTAGCGTCATCGAACCTTAAGTGTGTAGACCCTACGGGTTCGGGAGACATGCATACATGACCGAGATGACTCTCCGATCAATAACCAATAGTGGGATCTGGATACCCATGTTGGCTCCCACATGTTCCATGATGATCTCATCGGATGAACCACGATGTCGAGGATTCAATCAATCCCGTATTCAGTTCCCTTTATCCATCGGTACGATACTTGCCCGAGATTCGATCGTCGGTATCCCGATACCTTGTTCAATCTCGTTACCGGCAAGTCTCTTTACTCGTTCCGTAACACATCATCCCGTGATCAACTCCTTGGTCACATTATGCACATTATGATGATGTCCTACCGAGTGGGCCCAGAGATACCTCTCCGTTTACACTGAGTGACAACCCAACAGACACTTTCGGAGATACCTGTAGTGTACCTTTATAGCCACTCAGTTATGTTGTGACGTTTGGCACACCCAAAGCACTCCTACGGTATCCGGGAGTTGCACAATCTCATGGTCTAAGGAAATGATACTTGACATTAGAATAGCTTTAGCAAACGAACTACATGATCTTGTGCTAGGCTTAGGATTGGGTCTTGTCCATCACATCATTCTCCTAATGATGTGATCCCGTTATCAACGACATCCAATGTCCATGGTCAGGAAACCGTAACCATCTATTGATAAACGAGCTAGTCAACTAGAGGCTTACTAGGGACATGGTGTTGTCTATGTATACACACATGTATCCGAGTTTCCTATCAATACAATTCTAGCATGGATAATAAACTATTATCATGAACAAGGCAATATAACAATAACCAATTTATTATTGCCTCTAGGGCATATTTCCAACAGTCTCCCACTTGCACTAGAGTCAATAATCTAGTTCACATCGCCATGTGATTAACACTCAAAGAGTTCTGGGTTTGATCATGTTATGCTTGTGAGAAAGGTTGTAGTCAACGGGTCTTGCCATATTCAGATCCCTATGTATTTCGCAAAACTTTATATCGTAGATGTTGCTACCACGTTCCACTTGGAGCTATTCTAAATTATTGCTCCATTATATGTATCTGGTATCTCTACTCAGAGCTATCCGGATAGGTGTTAAGCTTGCATCGACGTAACTCTTTATGTCAAACTCTTTATCACCTCCATGACCGAGAAACATTTCCTTATTCCTCTAAGGATAATTTTGACCACTATCTGGTGATCTACTCCTAGATCACCTTTGTACCCTCTTGCCAGACATATGGCAAGGCACACATCTGGTGCGGTACTCAGCATGGCATACCGTGTAGAGCCTATGACAAAAGCATAGGGGACGACCTTCGTCCTTCCTCTTTCTTATGCTGTGGTCAATCTTCGAGTCTTACTCAACTTCACACTTTACAATTCAGGTAAGAACCCCTTCTTTGACTGATCTATTATGAACTCCTTCAAAAACATGTCAAGGTGTGTGTTCTTTTGAAAGTATCATCAGGCGTCTTTGATCTATTTCTATAGATCTTGATGCCCAATATGTAAGCAGCTTTATCCAGGTCTTCCTTTGAAAAACACTCTTCAAACAACCGTTTATGCTTTCCAGAAATTCTACATTATTTCGGATCAACAATATGTCATCCACATATACTTATCAGAAATGTTGTAGTGCTCCCACTCACTTTCTTGTAAATACAAGTTTCTAGCAAACATTGTATAAACCTAAAAGCTTTGATCACTCCATCAAAGCATATATTCCGACTCCGAGATGCTTGCTCTAGTCCATAGAAGGATTGCTGGAGCCAGCATACCTTTTAGCATCCTTAGGATCGACAAAGCTTTGATTGTATCACATACAACTTTTCTTACGAAAACTGGTAAGAAAACTTGTTTTGACATCCATCTGTAAGATTTCATAATCGAAAAAATGCAGCTAATGCTAACATGATTCCGACAGACTTAAGCATCGCTACGGGTGAGAAATTCTCATCGTAGTCAACTCCTTGAACTTGTGAAAAACTCTTTGCCACAAGTCGAGCTTCATAGACGGTAACATTACCGCCCACGTCCGTCTTCTTCTTAAAGATCCATTTATCTCAATGGCTTGCCGATCATCGGGCAATTCCACCAAAGTCCATACTTTGTTCTGATATATGGATCCTATCTCGGATTTCATGGCTTCTAACCATTTGTCGGAACACGGGCCCACCATCGCTTCTCCATAGTTCGTAGGTTCATTGTTGTTTAACAACATGATATCTAAGACAGGATTACCGTACCACTCAGGAGTAGTACATATCGTTGTCGACCTACGAGGTTCGATAGCAACTTGATCCGAAGCTTCATGATCACTATCATTAACTTCCTATTCAACAGATGTGGGCACCACAGAAAAAACATCTTTCTGTGTTGCATCACTTTCTTTTGAAATAAAGGTTCGACAACCTCATCAAGTTCTATCTTCCTCCCACTCAATTCTTTCGAGAGAAACTCCTTCTCGAGAAAGGACCCGTTCTTAGCGACAAACAATTTGCCCTCGGATCTGAGATAGAAGGTATACCAAACTGTCACCTTTGGGTACTCTATGAAGATGTGTTTGTCCGTTTTGGGTTCGAGCTTCTCCGGCTGAAGCCTTAAGCATCGCAGCCCCAAACATTAAGAAACGACAACTTTGGTTTCTTGCCAAACCAATGTTCATATGACGTTGTCTCAACGGACTTAGATGGTGTCCTATCTAAAGTGAATGCAGCTGTCTCTAACGCATAACCTCAAAATGAAAATGGTAGATTGGTAAGAGACATCATAGATCGCACCATATCTCATAGGGTTCGATTACGACGTCCGGACACACCATTACCTTGTGGTGTTCCAGGTGGCTTCAACTGTGAAACAATTCCACAATGTCTTAAGTGATTGCCAAACTCATAACTCAGAAAATCCCCTTTTGATCAGATCGTAGGAACATGATCTTATTGTTATGATGATTCTTAACTTCACTCTGAAATCGCTTGAACTTTTCAAACGTTTCAGACTTGTGCTTCATTAAGTAGATATACCTATATCTACCCAAATCGCCAGTGAAGATGAGAAAATAGCGATATCCATCGCACGCTTCAATTCTCATTGGATCACATGCATCAGCATGCATGATTTCCAACAAGTCACTTGCCCGTTTCATTGTACCTGAAAACGGGGTCTTAGTCATCTTGCCCATGAGGCATGGCTCGCATGTGTCAAGCGATTCAAAATCAAGTGACTCCAAACATCCATCGATATGGAGTTTCTTCATGCATCTTACGCCAATATGACCTAAGCGGCAGTGCCACAAGAAAGTGGTACTATCATTATTAACTCTACATCTTTTGGCGTGAACATGTGTATTACCACGACCGAGATTCAATGAACCTATTCACATAGGGTGCATGACCATGAAAGGTATCATTCATGTAAAAAGAATAACCATTATTCTCTAACTTAAATGAATGACCGTACTGCACTGAACATGATCTAATCATATTCATGCTCAACGTAGACACTTGATAACATTTATCTAGGTTCAATACTAATCCCGAAGGTAGATGGAGCGTGCGATGGTGATCTCATCAACTTTGGAAACACTTCCAACACACATCGTCACCTCGCCCTCAGCCAATCTCCGTTTAGTCCGTAGCTTTTTCTTCACGTGAGCAATAATAGCAACTGAACCGGTATCCAATACCCAGGTGCTACCAGGAGTACTAGTGAGGTACAGATTAATAACACGTATACACTCTGTTGAAGTTGTCGGCCTTCTTATCTACCATGTATTTGGGTTAATTCCGCTACCAGTGACTGTTCCCCTTACAATAGAAGCACTTAGTCTCGGGTTTGGGTTCAACCTTGGGTTCCTTCACTGGAGCGGCAACTGGTTTGCCATCTATGAATTTTCCCTTCTAGCCCTTGCCCTTCTTGAAACCAGTGGTCTGGTTAAACCATCAACACTTGATGCTCCTTCTTGATTTCTACCTTTTGTGGTCTTAAGCACCGCGAACAGCTCCGGGATCAACTCCATCCCTTGCATGTCATAGTTCATCACGAAGATCTAGTAGCTTAGTGATAGTGGCTAGAGAACTCTATCAATCACTATCTTATCTGGAAGTTTAACTCCCACTTGATTTAAGTGATTGTAGCACCCAGACATTCTGAGCACATGCTCACTAGCTGAGCCATTCTCCTCCATCTTGTTGGTAAAATAACTTGTCAGAGGTCTCATACCTCTCAACACGGGCATGAGCCTGAAATCCCAATTTCATCTCTTGGAACATCTCATATGTTCTATGGCGTTCAAAACGTCATTGGAATCCCGATTCTAAGCCGTAAAGTATGGTGCACTAAACTATCAAGTAGTCATCAGGACGTGTCTGTCAGGTGTTCACAACATCCACAGACGACATTGTAGGGGTTTGCATATCGAGCGGTGCATCAAAGACGTAAGCCTTCTGTGTAGCAGTGAGGACACTCCTCGGACTACGGACCTAGTCCGCATCATTGCTTACAATATCTTTCAACTTAATCTTTCTCTAGGAACGTATTGAAACAGGGAGCTACAACGTGAGCTATTTATCTACAACATATTTGCAAAGACAATTTAGACTATATTCATGATAATTGAGTTCATCTAATCAAATTATTTAATGAACTCCCACTCAGATAGACATCCCTCTAGTCATCTAAGTGAAACATGATCCGAGTCAACTAGGCCGTGTCCAATCATCACGTGAGACGGACTAGTCAACATCGGTGAACATCTTCATGTTGATCGTATCTTTTATACGACTCATGCTCGACCTTTCGGTCTTCCGTGTTCCGAGGCCATGTTTGTACATGCTAGGCTCGTCAAGTCAACCTAAGTGTTTCGCATGTGTCCCGAGGCCATGTCCGTACATGCTAGGCTCGTCAACACCCGTTGTATTCGAACGTTAGAATCTATCACACCCGATCATCACGTGGTGCTTCGAAACAACGAACCTTCGCAATGGTGCACAGTTAGGGGGAACACTTTCTTGAAATTATTATGAGGGATCATCTTATTTAAGCTACCGTCGTTCTAAGCAAATAAGATGTAAAACATGATAAACATCACATGCAATCAAATAGTGACATGATATGGCCAATATCATTTTGCTCCTTTTGATCTCCATCTTTGGGGCTCCATGATCATCGTTGTCACCGGCATGACACCATGATCTCCATCATCATGGTCTCCATCATCGTGTCTTCTTGAAGTTGTCTCGTCATCTATTACTTCTACTACTATGGCTAACGCTTTGGCAATAAAGTAAAGTAATTACATGACGTTTATGTTGACACGCAGGTCATAAATAAATAAAGACAACTCCTATGGCTCCTGCCGGTTGTCATACTCATCGACATGCAAGTCGTGATTCCTATTACAAGAACATGATCATCTCATACATCACCTATATCATTCATCACATCCTTTGTCCATATCACATCACAAGGCATATGCTGCAAAAACAAGTTAGACGTCCTCTAATTGTTGCTGCAAGTTTTTACGTGGCTGCTATAGGTTTCTATCAAGAACGTTTCTTACCTACGCGAAAACCACAACGTGATATGCCAATTTCCATTTACCCTTCATAAGTACCCTTTTCATCGAATCTGATCCGACTAAAGTGGGAGAGACAGACACCCGCTAGCCACCTTATGCAACTAGTGCATGTCAGTCGGTGGAACCAGTCTCACGTAAGAGTACGTGTAAGGTCGGTCCGGGCCGCTTCATCCCACGATGCCGCCGAATCAAGATAAGACTAGTAACGGCAAGTAAATTTACAAAATCGACACCCACAACTACTTTGTGTTCTACTCGTGCATAGAAACTACGCATAGACCTAGCTCATGATGCCACTGTAGGGGAACGTAGCAGAAATTCAAAATTTTCTACGCATCACCAAGATCAATCTATGGAGTAATTTAGCAACGAGGGGAAGGAGAGTGCATCTACATACCCTTGTAGATCACTAAGCGGAAGCGTTCAAGTGAACGGGGTTGATGGAGTCGTACTCGCCGTGATCCAAATCACCGATGATCCTAGTGCCGAACGGACGGCACATCCGTGTTCAACACACGTACAACCCGATGACGTCTCCTACGCTTTGATCCAGCAAGGGGAGAAGGAGAGGTTGGGGAAGACTTCATCCAGCAGCAGCACGACGGCGTGGTGGTGGTGGAGCGCGGGACTCCAGCAGGGCTTCGCCAAGCACTACGAGAGACGAGGAGGGAGAGGGGTAGGGCTGCGCCAACAGGGAGAGCAAATCACATGTGTTGGGCAGCCCCATACCTCAAGTATATATAGGGGGAGGGGAGGGGCTGCGCCCCCACCTAGGGTTCCCTCCCTAGGGGTGGCGGCAGCCCCCAGATCCCATCTGGGAGGCGGCCAAGGGGAGAGAGAGGGGGGCGCACCTAGGGTGGGCCTTAGGGCCCATCTGCGCCTAGGGTTTGCCCCCTCTCCTCTTGAGGACGCCTTGGGCCTTGGTGGGAGGCGCCCCAGCCCACCTAGGGGCTGGTCCCTTCCCACTATTGGCCCATGTAGGCCTCCGGGGCTGGTGGCCCCACCTGGTGGACCCCCGGACCCCTCCTGTGGTCCCGGTACACTACCGGTGATGCCCGGAACACTTCCGGTGGCCAAAACCATACTTCCTATATATCAATCTTTACCTCCGGACCATTCCGGAACTCCTCGTGACGTCCGGGATCTCATCCGGGACTCCGAACAACATTCGGTAACCGCGTACATACTTTCCCTATAACCCTAGCGTCATCGAACCTTAAGTGTGTAGACCCTACGGGTTCGGGAGACATGCAGACATGACCGAGATGACTCTCCGGTCAATAACCAACAGCGGGATCTGGATACCCATGTTGGCTCCCACATGTTCCACGATGATCTCATCGGATGAACCACGATGTCGAGGATTCAATCAATCCCGTATTCAATTCCCTTTGTCCATCGGTACGATACTTGCCCGAGATTCAATCGTCGGTATCCCGATACCTTGTTCAATCTCGTTACCGGCAAGTCTCTTTACTCGTTCCGTAACACATCATCCCGTGATCAACTCCTTGGTCACATTGTGCACATTATGATGATGTCCTACCAAGTGGGCCCAGAGATACCTCTCCGTTTACACGGAGTGACAACCCAACAGACACTTTCGGAGATACCTGTAGTGTACCTTTATATCCACCCAGTTACGTTGTAACGTTTGGCACACCCAAAGCACTCCTACGGTATCCGGGAGTTGCACAATCTCATGGTCTAAGGAAATGATACTTGACATTAGAATAGCTTTAGCAAACGAACTACACGATCTTGTGCTAGGCTTAGGATTGGGTCTTGTCCATCACATCATTCTCCTAATGATGTGATCCCATTATAAACGACATCCAATGTCCATGGTCAGGAAACCGTAACCATCTATTGATAAACGAGCTAGTCAACTAGAGGCTTACTAGGGACATGGTGTTGTCTATGTATCCACACATGTATCGGAGTTTCCTATCAATACAATTCTAGCATGGATAATAAACTATTATCATGAACAAGGAAATATAACAATAACCAATTTATTATTGCCTCTAGGGCATATTTCCAACATATGCAAGTTTAGATAGCAATCATCAAAATCACGGAAATCTAGCAAATCACACAAAGTTTTGGGAATAGTAGAGACACTAGCACCCAAATCACACAAAGCATAAAACTCATAATCTTTAATTTTAATTTTAATAGTAGGTTACCACTCATCATAAAGTTTTCTAGGGATAGAAACTTTCAACTCAAGTTTTTCTTCATAAGATTGCATCAAGGCATGAACGATATGTTCGGTAAAGGCTTTATTTTGACTATAAGCATGAGGAGATTTTAGCATGGATTGCAACAAGGAAATACAATCAATCAAAGAGAAATTTTCATAATTAAATTTCTTGAAATCCAATATAGTGGGTTTAGCATCATCTAGGGTTTTATTTCTTTTAATCCCACTTTTACCAATTTCATCATCAAGATCAAATACTCCGAATTTTTAGAACACCATCTAGGTAAATGTGGATCATATTCAGTCCCATCATTATGAAGATTAATATTGCAAAACAAAGATTTAATAGGGGACACATCAATAACTTTTAGATCTTCATCATTATTTTCATAGGAACTAGAAGAACACGCTTTAATAAAGGCATCTTTCATAGCACGCATCCTAGCGGTTCTTTCCTTGCACTCATCAATGGAAATTCTCATGGCTTTGAGAGACTCATTGATATCATGCTTAGGAGGAATAGATCTAAGATTTAAAGAATCAACATCAAGAGAAATTCTATCAACGTTCCTAGCCAAATCATCAATCTTAAGCAATTTTTCTTCAATCATAGCATTAAAATTCTTTTGCGAAGAAATAAATTCTTTAATATTAGATTCAAAATCAGAGGGCATCTTATTATAATTTCCATAAGAATTGTTGTAGGAATTACCATAATGATTAGAGGGATTACTAGGATAAGGCCTAGGATTGAAATTTCCTCTATACACGTTGTTACCAAAATTATTCCTATCAACAAAATTCACATCCATAGATTCATTATTATTCTCAATCAAAGTAGACAAGGGCATATCATTAGGATCAGAAGAAACACTCTTATTAGCAAATAATTTCATAAGTTCATCCATCTTTCCACTCAAAATATTAATTTCATCTATCGCATGCACCTTTTTATTAGTAGATCTTTCAGTATGCCATTGAGAATAATTAACCATAATATTATCTAGGATTTTAGTAGCATCTCCTAAAGTGATTTCCATAAAAGTGCCTCCCGCGGCCGAATCTAAAAGATTTCTAGAAGCAAAATTCAATCCGGCATAAAAAATTTGTATAATCATCCACAAATTCAAACCATGAGTAGGGTAATTACGTATCATTAATTTCATTCTCTCCCAAGCTTGTGCAATGTGTTCATGATCAAGTTGCTTAAAATTCATAATATCATTTCTAAGAGAGATGATCTTAGCGGGAGGAAAATACTTAGAGATAAAAACATCTTTGCACTTGTTCCATGATTCAATACTATTTTTAGGCAAAGATGAAAACCAAGCTTTAGCACGATCTCTAAGCGAAAAAGGAAATAGCTTCAATTTAACAATATCATTATCGACATCTTTCTTCTTTTGCATGTCACACAAATCAACGAAGCTATTAAGATGGGTAGCGACATCTTCACTAGGAAGGCCGGAGAACGGATCTTTCATGACAAGATCCAACAAAGCAGTATTAATTTCACAAGATTCAGCATCGGTAAGAGGAGAAATCGGAGTGCTAAGGAAATCATAATTGTTGGTATTGGTGAAGTCACATAATTTAGTATTATCTTGAGCCATCGCGACAAACAAGCAATCCAACACACGAGCAAACAAAAAGCAAACGGGCAAAAAGAGGCAAATAGAGAGGGAGGATAGAGAGAGGGGTGAATAAAACGGCAAGGGTGCAGTGGGGGAGAAGAAAACGAGAGGCAAGTGGCAAATAATGTAATGCGGGAGACAGGGATTGTGATGGGTACTTGGTATGTTGACTTTTGCGCAGACTCCCCGGCAACGGCGCCAGAAATTCTCCTTGCTACCTCTTGAGCACTGCATTGGATTTCCCCGAAGAGGAGAGGATGATGCAGCAAAGTAGCGTAAGTATTTCCCTCAGTTTTTGAGAACCAAGGTATCAATCCAGTAGGAGGCTACACGCGAGTCCCTTGTACCTACACACGCTCAATGCAACCAACACGCTTAGGGATTGTCAATCCCTTCACGGTCACTTACGAAAGTGAGATCTGATAGAGATGATAAATAATATTTTTGGTATAGAGATGCAAAGTAAAAAAGTAAAAGCAAAGTAAAAGCAAAGCAATAATAAAGTGATGGAGATTGATATGATGAGAAAGAGACCCGGGGGCCATAGGTTTCACTAGTGGCTTCTCTCAAGAGCATAAGTATTCTACGGTGGGTGAACAAATTACTGTTGAGCAATTGACAGAATTGAGCATAGTTATGAGAATATCTAGGTATGATCATGTATATAGGCATCACGTCCGAGACAAGTAGACCGACTCCTGCCTGCATCTACTACTATTACTCCACTCATCGACCGCTATCCAGCATGCATCTAGAGTATTAAGTTAAAAACAGAGTAACGCCTTAAGCAAGATGACATGATGTAGAGGGATAGTTTCATGCAATATGATAAAAACCCCATCTTGTTATCCTCGATGGCAATGATACAATACGTGCCTTGCTTCCCCTTCTATCACTGGGAAAGGACACCGCAAGATCGAACCCAAAGCTAAGCACTTCTCCCATGGCAATAAAAACCAATCTAGTAGGCCAAACCAAACTGATAATTCGAAGAGACTTGCAAAGATAACCAATCATACATAAAAGAATTCAGAGAAGATTCAAATAATATTCATAGATAGACTTGATCATAAACCCACAATTCATCGATCTCAACAAACACACCGCAAAAAGAAGATTACATCGAATAGATCTCCACAAGAGAGGGGGAGAACATTGTATTGAGATCCAAAAAGAGAGAAGAAGCCATCTAGCTACTAACTATGGACCCGTAGGTCTGAAGTAAACTACTCACACTTCATCGGAGGGGCTTGGATGATGATGTAGAAGCCCTCCGTGATCGATGCCCCGTCCGGCGGAGCTCCGGAACAGGCCCCAAGATGGGATCTCGTGGATACAGAAAGTTGCAGCAGTGGAATTAGGTTTTTGGCTCCGTCCCCAATCGTTTGGGGGTACGTAGGTATATATAGGAGGAAGAAGTACGTCGGTCGAGCTTCGAGGGGCCCACGAGGCAGGGGGCGCGCCCTAGGGGGGGCGCCCTCCACCCTCGTGGCCGCCTCGTGGCTTTCTTGACGGAGGGTCCAAGTCTCCTGGATCTTATCTGATGAGAAAATCGCATTTCCCAAGGTTTCATTCCGTTTGGACTCCGTTTGATATTCTGTTTCTCCGGAACACTGAGATAGGCAAAAAACAGCAATTCTGGGCTGGGCCTCCGGTTAATAGGTTAGTCCCAAAAATAATATAAAAGTGGAAAATAAAGCCCAATATAGTCCAAAACAGTAGATTATATAGCATGGAGCAATCAAAAATTATAGATATGTTGGAGTCGTATCATGAGGTTGCCTCGCCTTGATATCTCCGCTCCTCGTGAGCCCGACTCACTAGGCCACTCTAGAGGAGGTCTTGCGTCATCCGCCTCGCGAGGCTTGGCCCCTCGCGAGGGTATTGGATGCCTCGTTGATGAAGATGGGCCGTACGACCTGCTGGCTTAGCCACGCCGCGGGCCACAGGTAGGCAAGTCTGGGGACCCCCATTCCCAAAACGCCGACAGTAGACCCCGGGCCCAAGGTGTGCTCGGGCTTGGCTTTGCGGCGAAGCCAAGGGTCAAGCTCGGAGCACCACGGGCCCTAAAAGCCTGCGGCCTCGGTTGACGCATGGCGGTGGATTGGACGCGGGCGTCTCCGCTTCCCCACGCTGCCTCGGCGACTGCACGACTTGACGAGTCCCTGCGACATGCAAGGGAAACCATCATTACCTGCGATCGTGGGGGGTGCCGGTTGGCCTTCTCTTGCTATAAACGGGGCGGGGGGCGGAGCCCCTATTGCCCATCTCTTCCTTGCTCGCTTGCTTCTTCTTCCTTGCTCCATTGCTCGCTGTGCCACCAATGGTGCCACGAAGGAAGTTCTCCGCCGCCGAGAAGGGAAAGGCCCCTCGCGAGGGACCCGGCTCGCCGGCGCCCAAGCACGAACATGGCCTTCCACGCAAGCACGTCGCGTCCCCTGTCGCGGCCCACCATCGGAGCGGCGCCAAGGCACGCGGAGGGGGTCGTCCCAGCCATGGCGATCCAGTTGACGAGGGAAGGCGTGCTTTGGTGGCACACCCCCCGTCCGCGCTTCCACATGGTGGAAGTGTCGCCGGAGTTTGTCGTCTAGTCGGAGAATCCGGCCGGCAACTGGCTCCAACTTCCGCGCTTCTTCGCCGACGAGGTGTCGGCCTCTGGTCCAGGCGGACTCTGGCTGCAGGCGGATGGTTGCTGCAGCAAGACCTCTTGGGTTGCAGTCGCGACTTCCGCCGCGGGCAACATAGCCCTGGCCCGCGGTTGGCAGACGTTCGCCCGCGCGCGCGGCTTGGGCCGGCGGTGCACCCTCCACTTCAAGTACGACGGTGAATCAACCCTCTATGTGAGGGTGTTTGGGGAAGATGGTCGCCGCGCCGGGTGCTGCCCTGAGGCGAACGATGGTGAGGAGGTGCTCGGTCTCGGGGACGGTCGCGACGAGGATGAGGGCGAGCCTGCCCTCGGGGGCGGCTATGTCTTGTCCAGCTACGGCGGCTCTTCCTCCGGTGATAGCTCCAGTAGCAGTGGCCACGACCAGCCGGCGCGCCCGCTTTGAAGGCGGCAGTGGGTCATCTCGTCGCCACGCCTCCGTGAAGCGCGAAAAAGAATCTGGCTAGGCTCGGGGTGCCGCTAGGGGTCTGCCTCCGTAGATTGCTGCAACGCTGCTTTTGTTTTACTCTTTTTCCTGCATCAAGAATGTTACCAGTTTGGGCCCAGGGGGCGTGTATCGAACTATGGTTCCTCGGTTGTGGCACCATGCGTGTTGTGTCGTTATTTCGTGCAAAGATAACTTAACCTGGTGTATCCGGGACACCCTCGTCCTCACGAGGCACTCATTTCCTCGCGTCCATCTTGCCTTGGTGGTCTCAATTTGCTCGTGAACTACAAAAGCTCGTTAGGAAGTGTGTTAAAATATTTGCCGTTCGCCCTGGTCCTGACCTGGCGCCTTGTATCGCGGTACCCGAGGGGCATGGACTAGGAGAGGCACGCCAGCTTTTGGGCTCGAACGGGGGTGGCTCGCGAGAAGGCAGAGAAGGGAGAAAATACTCGCGAGGGCACCTGCCTAGCCCCCTCGCAAGGCATGCGAGAGAGAGAACACGAGCTAACCCGAGCCGGAAAAACGCAGCGAGAGACGAGGGGGTCAAATCAGCAAGGAATGCCAAAAGCAAATTTCGATTAAGGAAAAGGGAGCCAAATACGGAAAGAAAATGAAAAGCCGCGTCCGGCACCTAATCTAGTCTTCAAGTCTTCTCACCAGCGTGGAGCTAAGTGCTTCCACTAGGTGTGGGCGGGAGCCCCAGGGCCTGAGGTCGGCACTCCTGAGACTCTGGGGCGTGTACAACCCCAACTCATTATTACGTGAGAGTGTCACGGGAGGCGATTCTTCACAGACACCGGGCCTTCTTCACAGGCTCTGGGCCTTTCTTCTCAGGCTCTAGGTCTTGCTTCACAGGCTCTGGGCCTTGCGGCACAGGCTCTGGGCCTTGCTTCACAGGCTCTGGGCCTTGCTTTACAGGCTCTGGGCCTTGCTTCACAGGCTCTGGGCCTTGCTTCACAGGCTCTGGGCCTTGCTTCACAGGCTCTGGGCCTTGCTTCACAGGCTCTGGGCCTTGCTTCATGGGTAAAACTTCCGGAGGTGCTGGATGTTCCAGGCGTTTTGGACTAGTACTCCGTCTTGTGTCTCCAAGCGCGTGGTGCCAGGCCTGGAGATGTGGACGACCTTGAACGAGCCCTCCCACATTGGTGAAAGCTTATGCAACCCTTCCCTGGAGAGGACCCGCCTCAGGACTAGGTCACCCGTCTCAAGTGTCCTGGAGCGGATGTTGCGGCAGTGGTATCGCCGCAGTGCTTGCTGGTACCTCACCGCCCGTAGCGCAGCTCCGCAGCGACGTTCCTCCCCCAACACGAGGTCCATCCCCCGCGTGGCATCCTGCTGCGTTTCGTCGAACGGCAGGACCCGTGCGGAGCAATGCTTGACCTCATGAGGACCGCTTCAGCTCCGTAGACGAGGAAGAATGGAGTCTCTCCCGTTGGCTTGGTGGCGGTGGTCCGGATGGACCACAATACGGACTGGAGCTCATCGTGGCAGCCCCTGCCGCAAGCCTCCAGCTTCTTCTTTGAAGGTCCTGGTCTTGAGGCCCCTTAGGACCTCCGCATTAGCATGTTCGGCCTGACCATTGCTCCTAGGGTGGGCCACTGAAGCGTAGCAGATCTGCGTTCCAAGGTTAGCATAGTAGGTTTTGAAGAGGTTGCTAGTAAACTGCAAACCGTTATATGTGATGATGCGGTTGGGGACCCCGAAGCGGCTCACGAGGCCCTTGATGAACTTGGCAGCGGAGCCGGCTGGGATGGTACAGACGGCTTCCACTTCTACCCACTTGGTGAACTTGTCGATGGCGACGTAGAGGTAATGGTAGCCCCCTGGCGCCCGAGGGAACGGGCCTAGGATATCTAGCCCCCAGACCGCGAACGGCCATGTGAGCGGGATAGTTTGAAGGCCCTGAGCAGGTTGATGGATTTGCTTGGCGTGGAATTGGCAAGCTTCGCAAGACTTCACCAGCTCGGCTGCGTCGTTGAGTGCTGTAGGCCAGTAGAATCCACTGCAGAACACCTTGCCGACGAGGGTCCGTGATGACGAGTGGTGTCCGCAGTCCCCGCCGTGTATGTCAATCAGCAACTCCCTTCCTTGGTCGCTAGATATGCAGCGCAGTGTGACATCGTTCGGTCGTTTCCTATATAACTCGCCGTCTTGGATACAGTATGCCGTGGCTTGCCGGGCCACGCGCTCCGCCTCCTCTTCCTTCTCCGGAAACATCCCGTGAGTTAAGTACTCCTTGAATTCCTTGCTCTAGCATTCCTCCTGGGGCTCGAGCGCCAAGAGTAGCCGAGCTCCGGAGGTCGGTCCACAGGTCGGGGCTCCCGTGGCCGAAGGCTCGGGGAGCTCCTCCCGAGGCTGAGTCGTGCTTGAAAGAGGTGGTGCAGCTGATGGCTTGAAGAGCCGCTCCTCAAAGACGCCTGGCTCCTGCGGTTGCTGCTTGGATGCTCTCCTGGCGATGTCGTCAGCTTCCTTGTTGGTGCCCTGGGGCACGTGCTGCAGCTCCAGGCCCGAGAACTGTTTCTCCATCTTGCGCACCTCTGCGAGGTAGGCCTCCATATGCTCGTCCTTCGGCTCATACACCCTGTTGGAGAAGTTGACGAGGAGTTGTGAGTCACCTCTGACGGTGAGGCGCTTCACCCCTAGGGCCGCTGCAGCCTTCAGGCCAGCTATGAGGCCTTCATATTCTGCGATGTTGTTGGAGACCTTCTCGCCGTGCTAAAAGCAGAGTTGCACGGCGTAGTAGATCTTGTACTGAGTGGGTGAGATGAGCACTGCTCCAGCCCCCGCGCCCTGGTGTGTGAAGGCGCCATCGAAATACATGACCCAACCGTCCGGATCCTCACTTCTTGGGGAGGTGGACCGGTCTTCTCCTTCCTCAAGTGTCGGGGCATCCGTCCATTCCGCCACAAAGTCAGCGAGTGCGGCCCCCTTGATGACCCTGGTAGTGCTGAACTCCAACTGGAACGCTTGCAACTCGATGTTCCACTCTACGACCCTTTCAGCTGAGTTAGGGCTCCTAAGTATCCTTCCAGTGGATAGGCTGAGACGACCTTGATGGGGTGGCCCTGGAAGTAGTGTCGCAACTTGCGTGAGGCCACCAGGAGTGCGAGCAGGAGTTTCTAGGGCATGGGGTAGCGCACTCTCACGTCCCGTAGTACGGTGCTCACAAAGTACACCGAGTGTTCGACGAGGGCTGGCACGCTATCGAGGCTCGGGTCCTGCGGAGATCGGGGCATATCCTGAGGTGGAAGGGTCCCTGGGACCCGACTGTCCTCAGGAGCTTCTGCGACACCGCCCTGCTGAGCTTGGCCTTCCACCGCTGATGCCTTTGCTGCGCCTTCCTGACCCTGCGCTACTTCAGCCTTGGCCTGGCGGGGCGCGCCCGTGGCTTGGCGCTCCTCTCGAACCGCCACCAATGCCGCGCTGGCGGAGTATGGGGTGGCAGCAAGGTAGAGTACCAGAGGCTCGAGGAGCCGTGGTGCCACCATCACTGGGGGGCTAGTAAGGTATTTCTTGAGGTCTTGGAATGCCCGGTCGGCCTCCGGGTTCCACTCGAATGGGCCCTCCTCTTCATGAGCTTGAAGAATGGTAAGGCGCGCTCTCCCAGTTGGAGATGAAACGCCCTAACGCGGTCACCCGCCCTGCTAGCTTCTGCATCTCTTTGAGGGTCTGCGGCGGGCTCATGTCCTCGATAGCCTTGACCTTCTCCGGGTTCGCCTCAATCCCCCCGTGGGACACAAGGAATCCCAACAGCTTGCCGGAGGGGACACCGAACACGCACTTCTCCGGGTTGAGCCTCAAGTTCACTTGGCGCAGGCTCTCGAAGGTCTCCTCCAAGTCTTGAATCAATGTCCTTGCCTCGCGAGACTTGACCACTATGTCATCGACGTAAGCCTCTGCGTTCCTCCCGAGCTGCCGCCCTAGAGCGATGTGCATCAACCGCTGAAAGGTCGCGCCCGCGTTGCACAGCCCGAAGGGCATGCAGGTGTAGCAGTACACCCCACATGGTGTCAGGAAGGCCGTCTTCTCCACATCTTCCACCGCCATCTTGATTTGATGATACCCTGAGAATGCATCCGGGAAGCACATCAGGTCACACTCGGCGGTTGAGTCAACAATCTGGTCGATGCGCGGGAGTGGGAACGGGTCTTGAGGGAGGCTTTGTTAAGATTGGTGAAGTTGACGCACATCCGTTCCTTCCCACCTTTCTTCGGCACCACGACAGGGTTCGCCAGCCATTCGGGGTATCAGACCTCTCGGATGGCACCTGCCGCTTCTAGCTTGCATGTCTCTTGGACGATGAAGGCCTGCTTCTCAGTGGACTGCTGTGACGCCCTCGATTCAATCGCACACTAATCATACACGCAAATGTGTACGATCAAGATCAAGGACTCATGAGAAGATATCACAACACAACTCTAGACACAAAATAAAATAATACAAGCTTTATATTACAAGCCAGGGGCCTCGAGGGCTCGAATACATAAGCTCGAATACACAAGAGTCAGCGGAAGCAACAATATCTGAGTACAGGCATAAGTTAGACAAGTTTGCCTTAAGACGGCTAGCACAAAACATCAACGATCGAAAAGGCAAGGCCTCCTGCCTGGGAGCCTCCTAACTACTCCAGGTCGTCAGCGGCCATCACGTAGAAGTAGGCACCCTCGGGGTAGTAGTAGTCATCAGTGGTGTCGTTTGGCTCCTAGGATCCGTCATCTGGTCGCAACAAACGGGTATGGGAGAAAAAGAGGTAGCAAAGCAACCGTGAGTACTCATCCAAAGTACTCGCAAGACTTACATCAGATCTAAACTAAGTATGCATCTGTATCAAAGGAAATGGGATGTATCTGTGGACTAAACTGCAGAATGCCAGAAAGAATGGGAAAGCCTAGCCTATCGAAGACTAGCATCTTCAAGCATCTTGGAGCATATAGAAGAGTACAGATCAACATAATGTAAAGTAGTAGTAGTGTTATCAACCTCGACCAGAGATCCTTTCTCGACTCCCTGCGAGAAAGCAATCCCAGAGCCATACTATCCATTTCTCATCACAATCCATTTCTCATCACAAGTATCCAGTTCTAGTTCTATCGATCGGGATACAACTCCAAGTGTCCGTTACCGTAGGACAGGCTATCGATAGATGTTTTGTTCCCTGCAGGGGTGCACCAACTTACCCACCACACTCGATTAACTCCGGCCAAACACACTTTCCTGGGTCATGCCCGGCCTCGGCCAAACAATACGTCGCAACCCGACCTAGGCTTAATAGAGAGGTCAGCACGCCGGACTAAACCTATGCCCCCAGGGGTCATGGGCCATCTCCCCGGGAACTCCTGCACGTTGTGTGGGCGGCCGGTGAGCAGACCTAGCTACCTCCTTCAAAAAGGTAGGTGCTTACCAGTCCAACCCGGCGCGCGCCGCTCAGTCGCTGACGTCTATTAAGCTTCAGCTGATGTATACGACGCAGAACGCCCATACTATGCCCACGTGATGGTTAGTGCTATCAGGCCAGAGGCCCCTCGGATCAAATATCCAAACCGTAGTGGATTAGGAGCATGCGGTAACGAGCAGAGACTCACGATCGATGTGACCCCATCGCCCCGTCTCAAGTACTTGCGGCAAGGGCTAAGAATGCCCGGCCACGCCTCGTAGTATCTCGCGGGCACCTTCCAGGTCAACCCGACTCCACATCACTCGCTATTAAGCTCGCGCGGGCACCCCTCAGGGCCGACCCGTCTTTAGTAACATGGCTCAGTGCAAATTCATAGTAACCATAGTAACTGTGTGTCTAACACCAAGGGGAAAAGCCGAGGAATCACCCCCGGTGAATTCTACTCGATGTTATCATCAAGGTGAACGTAAGAGGATCCACCCTCGAGGTTCACACTTGAGGGGTTGCACGACGGAGCCGTAACGGAAGTGGTTAAGGAGGAAATCACCCTCGATGACCTTGACCGTATAGCTACACTACAGAGATCTCATCAGGAGTGAGGTAAGAGGTTCCACCCTCGACACGTGATGGTAACTCTGCAGAGTCGTACAACTAGGGGGGGGGGTGATGTGCGGTGTCTGGACGTCGATCACGTTGATCGAGTCATCAAACATAAAGCGAGGCAACTGGGACAAGGTGGGGTCACTGATGGATCTCTAACCAACCTATACTAAGCAGTTTAGGATAAGCAGGAAAGGTATGAAAGCAGGTAACAACAACAGGCTATGCATCAGAATAGGATCATACAGAAAGCAGTAGCAGTTCTAATGCAAGCATGAGAGGGAAAGAAATAGGCGATATCGGAATGCTCAAGGGGGGTTTGCTTGCCTGGTTGCTCTGGCAAGAGAGAGGGGTCGTCAACACCGTAGTCGTACTGGGTAGCAGCGGCGTCGGTCTCGGTGTTTAGCGAGAGAAGAGCGGGAAGAAACAATAAATATTAAGCAAATAGATGCATAGTGATGCATGACATGACAAGTATTGGTGCTAGGGGTGCCCTAACGCGGTATGAGGTGGTACCGGTGAAGGGAGGAACATCCAGGAAAATATCCCCGGTGTTTCGCGTTTTTGGACAGATGAACCAGAGGGGGAAAGTTGCATGTTCGCTATGCTAGGGATGCATGGCAGACGAACGGGCTGCGCATCCGGATTCGTCTCGTCGTTCTGAGCAACTTTCATGTACAAAGCATTTTCATCTGAGGTACAGTTTATTTTATATGAATTTTCAAAGTTTTAAATGATTCTTTGAATTTCTGGAATTAATTAATTTGAATTTAAATCAATATCAAATTGCTATGGGTACACAGAAAGTGTACCCAGAGATGTGCAACTGTGGCTAACATGTGGGGACAGCCTGCTGAGTCAGCTGGTCTACCATTGACCATTGACTAGTCAGCTGGGTCAACGGGACCCGCCTGTCATTGACTGGGCTAGTCCCAGTCAGCTATTTGACTAGTCAATGGGCCTAGTGGGGCCCAGGTGTCATTGAGTGATTATTTTTAACAGGCTTTAGTTAATTCTAGTGAGGTTAATTAGGATGGTGGGGTCCGTTGCCAGTGGCTAGTTAGCGGCTGGATTAGTGCTTAACTAAATAGTTAGTGACCCGGGCCCACGCGTCACAAGACACTGACCAGCAGAGGCAACGGCGGCCCATCGGAGATGTTCTCCGACGAACAAACGGGCGGTGGCCGCCACCTTCATGAGGTGCACGACGCGCCGACGGGGGGGGGGGGGGCAGGGCGCAACCCCGGACAGGAGCAATGCCGGCGAGACGCGGGCATGTCAGGTCGGCCGGGGCACCGCAAGTGCGGGATTGGGCATGGCCAGCCGCGAGCGACGAGGATGAGCAGCGGCAGAGGAAGGCGAGGCCATGCGCGGACGAGGTGGTGCGCGGAGCGGCGCACGAGGGGCATTTGGGGCAGCGCAGGGTGGCGGTGACCACGGCGAGGAGAAAGAAGAGGAGGGAGGCGCTCACAGCCATTGACGGGGAGCGAGGGCGGTGAGGCATGGCGGCGACCCACGAGGAGGTTGGGGAGGTTCCGGCAACGGCGGCGGCCGGTGGTGCTGCAGGCGCGGCGAGGACGGCAAAGAAGCTGCGAGCCGAAGGCGGCAGTCGTCGGGCACGGGTGTGCTCGCCGGGGCCGCGGGGAGCAGCGGCGAACGCGGCTGGGACGGTGAGGCGTCGACTCGGGAAGGGCTCCGGCGACGGGGAGGTCGGCGATGGGGCGCAGGGGCGAGTCGGCGTGGTCAGCGCGCGCAGGTGCACGATCCAGAATGGGAGGGAGAGGTCGTGGGGTCATGGGGGAAGTGGGGAGGGGAACACTAGGGTTCGGTCGCCCCAGAGGGGCTATGGGGAGATGCGGTTGGGCCGGCCGGTTCGGCGGCCAGCTGGGCCTGGCCTAGTGGGGGGGGCTGCGTTTCCTTTTTGTTTTTTATTTAATTCCTCTTTTTTGTTTTCTTTTATTGTTTTATTTTAGTTTCTCTTTTACTTTAGTTTTACAAATTACAAAAGTAGCCCCTAAACTAGTGTTAATAAATATGCTACGACCCCAAATATTTTGGCACCTTAATAAAGTATATTTCATTTATTATTATTTTAAATGCATTTTAAATAATTGTTTTATCGTTGTTATAATTAATTTAGGGCATTGGAACATTTTATAAATAGATGATTTATCCACCAATATTACTTCCGATTTATTTGCCACATTTCGAACACTTTAGTTTTGACTTTTGAAAACTTTAATTGTTTGACTTGATTTTAAATTTGAAATTTGATGGGATTTGAATCATCGCAAGATTAACAACAGTAATTGTGGTGACGTGGCATCATTAGCGAAGGGTTACTGTAGCTTGAATATCCGGGCGTCACAACTGCCGTCTCGCTCGCTTGTTCATGGGGCGGATGTTGGGGCATACCCTTAGATGATGCTGTATCACCTCCCTCGGGATCCCTACCAGCTGATTGGGCTCCCACGCGAATATCTCCTTGTTCGCGCGCAAGAACCTCACCAGGGCCTCTTCTTGTTCCGGGTCAAGGCGGCTCCTATGGTAAAGGTGGCTCCTGAAGACCCGTCCTCGCTGGCCGAAACCTGCTTAGTTTCCGCCTTGTCTAGGGTGAACAACTGCTTCTTCTTGGTGGGCGCGGCCTCCCTGGCTGCGGGGGCACCGACGTCGGCGTGTTGTGCTGCTGTCGCGGTCTTGAAGGTGAGCCTGAGCACCGTCACGGCCTCCTTAGTGTCCCCCTTGATGGCAAGGACGCCCTTGCTCCCTGGCATCTTCATGAGGTTTTAAGCCGGGTGGGTCGCCACCATGAACTGAGCGAGAGCCGGGTACCCGAGGATGGCGTTGTACGGGAGACCGATGCGAGCGATGTCGAAGTCCACCAGCTCGGTGCGGTAGTTGTCGCGTGTGCCGAAGGTGACAGGGAGGCGGATCTGTCCCAGGGAGTGGGCAGCTCCACCACCCACTCCCGAGAAGGGCTTACTGAGGCCAAGCCGCTCGAGTGGCACGTGGAGAAGGCTGAAGGCTTCCACGGAGAGCAAGTTGAGGCCAGCACCACCGTCGATGAGGGTCTTGGTGACGACCACGTTGCAGATGGTGGGCGTGCAGAGCATCGGGAGCATTCCGGAGCCGGCGGTGGAGTCGGGGTGGTCTTCTGAGCCGAACGTAAGGTCGACCTCTGGCGCAGCCCAGCCCGGCAGAGCCCCCGGGCGCCTGGAGGTGGCCCCGATCTGACGGAGGAACGACTTGGCGTGGCGATCTGACGGCGGTTCTTGAGAGCCGCCCAGCAGGGCCGCGTCTGTGTGGTGCACCGACACCGCGTAGCGAGCAGTGAAGAGGTCATGAAGCTCCTCCCAAGATGCCACCGTGGATCCGAGAAGGTTGAGCAGCCAGGCGCGGGGCTCACCGGCGAGGGCCATGGGAAGCCAGTTGTCCGTGACCTTGTCATCACGCCCGGCTTTGAGGACGGCCTCCTCGTACGCCAGCAGGAAAGCTGACAGGTCTGCCGCACCGTCGTAGCGCGGCAGCATCTCCGGCCTGAACTTGGGCGGCCACTGCACCCGCCGCAGGGCGGGGGCCAGGGCTCGGAGCCCACTGGCCCCGTTGTCAACGCTGACCATCGGGGTCTGTGGCAGGGCGCCTGCCATGTGGGTGAAGCGCGGTGGTGACGGAGCGCAGATCGACGGAGGGGAAGCTACAGCGCACCCCTACCTGGCACGCCAAATGTCAGATGTGGGGTTCCGGCAAACCTTTAAGGTTCGAACACTGGGGTGTGATACGTCTCCGTCGTATCAATAATTTTTGATTGTTCCATGCCAATATTCTACAACTTTCATATACTTTTGGCAACTTTTTATACTATTTTTGGGACTAACATATTGATCCAGTGTCCAGTGCCAGTTCCTGTTTGTTGCATGTTTTTTGTTTCACAGAATATCCATATCAAACGGAGTACAAACGGGATAAAAATAGATGGAGATTTTTTTTTGGAATATATATGATTTTTGGGAAGAAAAAATCCACGCGAGACGATGCCCGAGGGGGCCACGAGGAAGGGGGTGCGCCCCTGACCATTGTGGCCACCCCGTAAGGAGGTTGGTGCCCTTCTTTCGCCGCAATAAAGCTAATATCCGGATAGAGATCATGTTAAAATTTCAGCCCAATCGGAGTTACGGATCTCCGGGAATATAAGAAACGGTGAAAGGGTAGAATCCGAGAACGCAGAAACAGAGACAGACAGAGAGACAGATCCAATTTCGGAGGGGCTCTCGCCCCTCCCATGCCATGGAGGCCAAGGACTAGAGGGGAAACCCTTCTCCCATCTAGGGAGGAGGTCAAGGAAGAAGAAGACGAAGGGCCCCCCTCTCCCCTTCTCTTCCGGTGGCGCCGGAACGCTGCTGTGGCCATCATCATCATCACCGGAATCTACTCCAACACCTCCGCCATCTTCACCAACATCTTCATCACCTTCCCCCCTCTATCTACAGTGGTCCACTCTCCCGCAACCCGCCGTACCCTCTCCTTGAACATGGTGCTTTATGCTTCATATTATTATCCAATGATGTGTTGACATCCTATGATGTCTGAGTAGATTTTCGTTGTCCTATCGGTGGTTGATGAATTGCTATGATTGATTTAATTTGCTTGTGGTTATGTTGCTGTCCTTTGGTGCCCATCATATGAGCGGGCGCGTGGATCACACCATAGGGTTAGTTGTATGTTGATAGGACTATGTATTGGAGCGCAAGAGTGACAGAAGCTTCAACCTAGCATAGAAATTGAAGGGGGGCAAATAGATCTTAATGCTATGGTTGGGTTTTACCATAATGAACGTTAGTAGTTGCGGACGCTTGCTAATAGTTCCAATCATAAGTGCATAGAATTCCAAGTCAGGGATGACATGCTAGCAGTGGCCTCTCCCACATAATACTTGCTATCGGTCTAGTAAAGTAGTCAATTGCTTAGGGGCAATTTCGCAACTCCTACCACCACTTTTCCGCACTTGCTATATTTACTTTATTGCTTCTTTACTTACAACAGCCCCTACCTTTTATTTAGTTGCTCTTTATTATCTTGCAAACCTATCCAACAACACCTACAAAGTACTTCTAGTTTCATACTTGTTCTAGGTAAAGCGAACATCAAGCGTGCGTAGAGTTGTATCGGTGGTTGATAGAACTTGAGGGAATATTTGTTCTTCCTTTAGCTCCTCGTTGGGTTTGACACTCTTACTTATCAAAAACTGTTGCGATCCCCTATACTTGTGGGTTATCAAGACCTTTTTCTGGCGCCGTTGCCAGGGAGCAATAGCGCGGGGTGAATATTCTCGTGTGTGCTTGTTTGCTTTATCACTAAGTAATTTTTATTTGGTGTTCTTAGTTGTTTTCTATCTGATGGGTAGGAAACGCAAAATACCAAAAAAATTAGTTGTACCTACTAAACCAATGGTTGAAGAACCACTCAAAATATATCACACTACTGAAGCTTATTATTTGGATCATCTTCGATCCGTATGTGCTCGTGCTGAAACCCCAACTAGCTTAGTTGAGGGCAAATCTTTAGATGAGCATGCTTGTTATGTGCGACACCGAATATCTGAAAAAGGGAAAATTTTACTGGGTCAAATTCATCGTTTGCAATGCTATGCTTGGAATTTATGCGAAATATATGATATTACTTGTTGTTCTGAAAACCCTAAGAAACACCTTCCCTATCAATGTGAGTTTAGTGATAATGGAATCGTATCTTCGTATGCTAAGGGTGTTTATAGTTACTATGATGTTCAACAAATTGAAGAATTTGTTGCTTTTAAGGGTGCTTATGAAATTGCTTCTTTGATTGAAACGTATGATGCTACTCTTTACAAATCTGAAATTTTTGACATACTTAAATATTGCTATGATAATTATGCTTCTAATGCCTATGTTGAACCATATATTGAGGACTACCCCGTTTTCCAACAAGAGACTAATATTTTGCAGGAGTCTATGGAAGAAGAAATTGATGAAACTGTGAGCTCATTGGATGAAAAAGATGAGGAGGAGAGCGAACAACAAAAGGAGGAAGAGAGGATTAGCTACCCATTCCCACCTTCTAATGAGATTAACTCTTCAACTCATACATTGTTTAATTTCCCTTCGTGCTTACCGAAGGATGATTGCTATGATGATTGTTATGATCCCGTTGATTCTCTTGAAATATCCCTTTTTGATGATGCTTGCTATGCTTGTGGCCAAGATGCCAATATGAATTATGCTTATGGAGATGAACTTGCTATAGTTCCTTATGTTAAACATGAAATTGTTGCTATTGCACCCACGCATGATAGTCCTATTATCTTTTTAAATTCTCCCAACTACACTATATCGGAGAAGTTTACCCTTATTAAGGATTATATTGATGGGTTGCCTTTTACCGTTGCACATGATGATTTTGATGAATATAATATGCATGTGCTTGCTGCTCTTACTTGCAATTATTATGAGAGAGGAACTATATGTCCACCTCTCTATGTTTCCAATATGATAAAATTGCAAGAAACTGTTTATACTATGCATTGGCCTTTACTATGTGTGCACGAATTGTTCTTTTATGACATGCTGATGCATAGGAAGAGAGTTAGACTTCGTAGTTACATGATATATGTTGCTTTGTGCTCACTACTAAATTACAAATCATTATTAATTAAAATTGGCTTTGATATACCTTGGGATCCGGGTGGATTCACGTCTTGAGCACTATATGCCTAGCTTAATGGCTTTAAAGAAAGCGCTGCCAGGGAGACAACCCGGAAGTTTTAGAGAGTCATTTATTTCTGTTGAGTGCTTTTATATAGTTTAAAAACAACAAAAATAAAGAGGGGAACCCAAAACTTTTTCAAAAAGGAAAGTGAAAGTGAGAAAGACAAGCACTGTTGAAGTGGGAGAGCTCCTTGAACTTTGTTCATGCTCATGGCAACTTTCTGAATCTTGATTACAGAAAATTTTCAACAAAAATAATTATCCCCTTGTACAATTCCATTGTATTATAAAAATAATGTGCCAAGGTTTGCCTTTAGGATGTTTACATTTGCTTGATGGTTTGTACGGTGCAGGACAGAAACTTTGGCTGTAGTGTGCGATTTTACATTTTTAGCTGGAATGTCAAATGGTTCTGATTCTTTTTTCACTGTCTTTCTATACAAATTGTTTATTTTTTCTAATTTTGGCAGAACTTTTCAAGTATCATAAGTATGGTGAATGTTCAGATTATTACAGACTGTTCTGTTTCAGACAGATTCTGTTTTTGATGCATAGTTTGCTTGTTTTGATGAAACTACCGATTCATATCAGTGGATTAAGCCATGAAAAAGTTATATTACAGTAGACACAATGCAAAAACAAGATATGAATTGGTTTGAAACAATACTTAGAGTAGTGATTTGCTTTATTATACTAACGGATCTTACCGAGTTTTCTGTTGAAGTTTTGTGTGGATTAAGTGTTCGATGATCGAGAAGGTCTCGATGTGAGAAGAAGGAAGAGAGGCAAGAGCTCAAGCTTGGGGATGCCCGAGGCACCCCCAGTAAATATTCAAGGAGATTCAAGTGTCTAAGCTTGGGGATGCCCCGGAAGGCATCCCCTCTTTCTTCAACAAGTATCGGTATGTTTTCGGATTCATTTCGTTCATGTGATATGTGCAATCTTGGAGCGTCTTTTGCATTTAGTTTTCATTTTTCTTTTATGCACCATGCTGGTATGAGATAGTCCTTGGTTGATTTATAGAATGCTCATTGCACTTCACTTATATCTTTTGAGTATGGCTTTATAGAATGCTTCATGTGCTTCGCTTATATCATTAGAAGTTTGGATTGCCTGTTTCTCTTTACATAGAAAACCGCCATTTGTAGAATGCTCTTTTGCTTCACTTATATTTGTTAGAGCGTGGGCATACCTTTTGTAGAAAGAATTAATCTCTCTTGTTCACTTATATCTATTTAGAGAGATGACAGGAACTGGTCATTCACATGGTTAGCCATAAAATCCTACATAAAACTTGTAGATAACTAAAAATGATATGCTTGATTCCTTGCAATAGTTTTGCGATATAAAGATGGTGATATTAGAGTCATGCTAGTGGGTAGTTGTGTATTAGTAGAAATACTTGTGTTGAGGTTTGTGGTTCCCATAGCATGCACGTACGGTGAACCGTTATGTGATGAAGTGTAACACCCTCGATGCGACTATAGCTCCCACGTGTCGAGGCACGACTTAGAGATATAATCGCATTGAAGGCATATGTCGCAAGTTAGGCAATCTTCACAACATCCCATGTAATAATAATAAAAGGGGAGATAACATAGTTGGCTTACACTCACCACGTCAATCAAGTACATAAATAACATTACATCATCCAAAACACTCATGGCCCGACTACGACGCCAAAATAAAGAGAACCTAACATGCGACACGGTCCCGTTCACCCCCAACTGGGCACCACTACTGATCATCGGGAAAGGAAACATAGTATCGTTGAGAGTCTTCGTCGAACTCCCACTTGAGCTCATACGCGTCTCCTGGAGCGGAATCATCAGGCCCTGCATCTGGTGTAATAGTAATCTGTGAGCCACAGGGACTCAGCAATCTCGCACCCTCGCGATCAAGACTATTTAAGCTTATAGGTGAGGCAAGGTAAAATATGAGTGGAGTTGCAGCAAGCGACTAGCAAGTATGGTGGCTAACTTATTCGCAAAAGAGAGCGAGAAGAGGAGGCAAAGCGCGAGCGAGAAACTAGAGAGCAACCTGTGCAAACATTACTCCAACACCGTGTCCACTTCCCGGACTCCGCCGAGAAGAGGCCATCACGGTAACACACTCGGTTGATTCATTTTAGTTAAGTTAAGGTTCAAGTTATCTACAACCGGACATTAACAAATTCCCATCTGCCCATAACCGCGGGCACGACTTTCGAAAGTTCAAATCCCTGCAGGGGAGTCCCAACTTAGCCCATGACAAGCTCTCACGGTCGACCAAGGAATAGACCTCCTCCCAAGACGTTCCGATCAGACTCGGTATCTCGGTAACTCAAGACACTTCGACAGGTTAAAACAAGACCAGCAACACCGCCCGAATGTGCCGACAAATCCCGATAGGAGCTGCACATATCTCTTTCTCAGGGCACACTCAGATAAGCAATCCGTACAACTAAAACCAGCCCTCGAGTTTCCCCGAGGTGGCGCTGCAAGGGGCTCTAGTTTGGACCAACACTCAGAGGAGCACTGGCCCGGGGGGGGGGTTAAAATAAGATGACCCTTGAGTCTGCAGAACCCAAGGGAAAGAAAAGGCTAGGTGGCAAATGGTAAGACCAATGTTGGGCATTGCTGGAAAAGCTTTAATCAAGGCGAAATATCAAGGGGTTCCCATTATAACCCAACCGCGTAAGGAACGCAAAATCCGGGAACATAACACCGATATGACGGAAACTAGGGCGGCAAGAGTGGAACAAAACACTAGGCGAGAGACCGAGCCTTCCACCCTTTACCAAGTATATAGATGCATTAAGATAACATGGTAATATAATGATATCCCAACAAGTAAATAAAAGATGTTCCAATAAGGAACGGCCTCCAATCTTCACCTGCAACTAGCAACGCTATAAGAGGGGCTGAGCAAAGCGGTAACATAGCCAATCATCGGTTTGCTAGGACAAAGGTGGGTTAGAGGTTTGACATGGCAATTTGGGAGGCTTGCAAGCAAGTGGTAGGCATCGTAGCAATGGCATAGCAAAAGAGCGAGCAAACTAGCATAGCAAAGATAGTAGTGATTTCGAGGGTATGATCATCTTGCCTGCACAGTTGTCAGAGTTGACTGGATCCTCGAAAGCAAACTCAACGGGCTCCTCGTTAGTGAACTCGTCTCCGGGCTCTACCCAAACAAGACAAACAAGCAACAAGGATACAATCAACCACGTGCGAACTCAAACAACACGATGCAAAGATGATATGCTATGCGGGATGCGATGCGGGATGCACAATGCAAGATATGACAGGAAAATGCATGAACCTGGCCTCAACTTGGAATTCCAAGTGTGCCACTGGAAATATGAGATGAAATCGCTTGAAAACGATATAAAGAACGCCGAAATCGGAGTTACAGTTTGGAAAATGCAAGCGATTCAAAAATGACACCGGTCTGCGATTTACAGCAAGTAGGCATCTAGATGCAATGAAATGAACATGCTACATCACCCAAACATGACAACAAAGTACATGGCAGGGAAGCATTCAAGATGCTTAACAGAAGTCTAGCACTGAGCTACGACCAAATCATCCATCAACAGGTTCAAACAAGCATGGCAAAAACGCAAACGGAAAACAGATTTCAGACTTAGTGAAATTAACACTTGTCTGGAATTTCAGATCATATAGCCCTCTTCGGAGCAACAAAACTACATGCTACAGGACCTGAACATGACAAAGCAAAGCATGGCATGGAGCTACTCAAAGAGCTTAACAAAAGTCCATTAGTGACCTTGAGCCAAAAGGGGTCACAAAATATACTAACAAGCACACGAACATAGCAAAAACATAATCAGTTTTCAGACTTAGTGAAAACTGGGACATGCTGAAACATAACTCACGAAGGCATGTTTACGAGCTCGATGCACTCACCACGGTGCAAGTCATGGTAAGAAAAGTATACATCCCTTAAGAAGGCACAAAATTCAAGCTAGACATGGCAAGAACAATGGCATAGCATGCACGGAACAACTACAATAACATCGGCAAAATCGCAAACAAGTTGACGATCTTCCCAGATTCACAATGAAGCAAAAGTAGAGCTCGACTGACTCAAGCTAGGGTGCTCCATAATTGCAAACAAAGACATGGATGGATAGAGCACTACAAGATTAACAAAACTCCCTTACCGATCATCCTCAAAAGAGGCACGGATCACTAGGAAACAACATGAACATATGGCATCGTGAGATAAACAATCCCAGGACTTAGTGAAAACACTAAGTCCCTGAAAACAGAATTAGCAAGTGCACCACTTTGCAAGCTTGCACAAGTCACCACACACATCCTAAAAATACATGGGTTGCACCTCTGGATAGATGACAAAACCCTTAACAAAACATATGTAGAACTCACGGGCATATCATGCACACATTCATCATGGCAAAAATGACAAAAGTGCTAAACGGAGTAATAGATCTGACAATTAACTCAAGTAGCCCTCTTCTAATAGCATTTCGGGCATCAAGATGAGCTCAAATGAAAATGATGCACTGGAATGAAATGATGTACTCTCTGAGGTGAACATTTTGATATGCTATATGCCCAAATCGGGGCTACAGATGCAAAGTTACGGAGCCTCGAACAGGGGCATATGGATCAAGAATTTCAGGACTTAGCAAAAAAAAAACAACCTCGCGAAAATTAGGGTTTACTGTAGCCGTCTAGGATCCGATCTGGATCGGGGCGCGCAGAGCCCGAGGATCGCCGGCGAGCCTTGCCGACTCCGGCGAGCGAAGAAGCAGCGGGGAGGCGCAGGTCCGGTCGATGGGGGCGGTGGCTGGCGGCGCCGGGCCTGGCTCCGGTCGCCGGAGTCCCGCGGCGGGGCGGCGAGCTCCGGGCGGAGGCGGCTCCGGGCGGCGGGCGTTGGTGCGGCGGCGGGGCACGGCGGGGTCCGGCCGCCGGCGAACTCCGGCCGGCGAGGCGGCGAGGAGGGGAAGAGGCGGCGCGGGCGGGCACCTCAGGCCCGGCTCGGTGGCGGGGAGGGCCGCGCGTGGGCCTCGCGGGCCTGGCGCGGTCGGCGGCGAAGCGGTCCCCCGCGGGACAGGTGGCGCGACGCGGTTGGGCAGCGGTGGCGGCGGACGTTGTCCGGCTCCGCCCGGACACGTCCGGAGCGGCGGATCTGGGATTTTTTTTAGGGTTAGGGGGGAGAGGATCCGCGAATTGGAATGGGGGGTGTATATATAGGCATAGAGGGAGCTAGGAGAGTCCAAATGAGGTGCGGTTTTTGGCCACGCAATCGTGATCGAACGCTCTAGGACATGGAGCAGAGTTTGGTGGGTTTTGGGCCAAATTGGAGGGGTGTCGGGCTGCAACACACACGAGGCCTTTTCGGTCCCTCGGTTAACCGTTGGAGTACCAAACGAAGTCCAAACGGTACGAAACTTGACAGGCGGTCTACCGGTAGTAAACCAAGGCCGCTTGGCAAGTCTCGGTCCAATCCGGAAAGGTTTAATCCCCACACACGAAATAAAGCTAGAAATGGCCACCGGAGGAGAACGGAGCGCCGGAATGCAAAACGGACAACGGGGAAAATGCTCGAATGCATGAGATGAACACGTATGCAAATGCAATGCACATGATGACATGATATGAGATGCATGACAACGACAACAACACACGGAGACAAAGACCCGAACCCGAGGAAATAAATATAACTTAATGCCGGAAACGGCAAGAGTTGGAGTACAAATTGGGAAAGTTACATCCGGGGTGTTACATGAAGTCAGAGCACGATTTATTTATTGATTGTCTTCCTTATGAGTGGCGGTCGGGGACGAGCGATGGCCTTTTCCTACCAATCTATCCCCCTAGGAGCATGCACGTTGTACTTTGTTTCGATGACTAATAGATTTTTGCAATAAGTATGTGAGTTATTTATGACTAATGTTGAGTCCATGGATTATACGCACTCTCACCCTTCCATCATTGCTAGCCTCTTTAGTATCGCGCAACTTTCGCCGGTACCATAAACCCACCATATACCTTCCTGAAAACAGCCACCATACCTACCTATCATGGCATTTCCATAGTGTAACGCCCATGATGCGGCTATATCTCCCACGTGTCGAAGCATGACTTAGAGGCATAACTGCATTGTAGGCAATGTCGCAAGTGAGGTAATCTTCACAACAACCCATGTAATGAATAAGGAAAAGAGGTACATAGTTGGCTTACACTCGCCACGTCACACAATAGCATAAATATCATTACATTCATCCAGATACAATCAAGGTCCGACTACGGTACCAAAATAAAGAACAACCCCAAATGCGACAAAGTCCCCGATCGCCCCAACTGGGCACCACTACTGATCGTCTGGAAAGGAAACGTAGTATCGTCCCGAGTCATCATCGAACTCCCACTTGAGCTCAGTCGAATCACCTGGAGCGGTATCATCGGTCCTTGCATCTGGTTTTGGAAGGAATCTGTGAGTCACGGGGACTCAGCAATCTCACACCCTCGTGATCAAGACTATTTAAGCTTATAGGAAGGGTAAAATATGAGGTGGAGCCGCAGCAAGCGACTAACATATATGGTGGCTAACATACGCAAATTAGAGTGAGAAGAGAAGGCAAAGGCACGGTCGAGAAACTATGATCAAGAGGTGATCCTAGAACAACCTACGTACAAGAATAACTCGAGACCGTGTTCTCTTCCCGGACTCCGCTAAAAAAAGACCATCACGGCCACACACTCTGTTGATTCAATTTAATTAAGTTACGCTTTAGGTTGTCTACAACCGGACATTAACAAATTCCCATCTGCCCATAACCGCGGGCACGGCTTTTGAAAGTCCAAATCTCTGCAGGGGTGTCCCAACTTAGCCCATCACAAGCTCTCATGGCCAACGAAGGATATTCCTTCTCCCAAGACAATCCGATTAGACTCAGAATCCCGGTTACAAGACATCTCGACAATGGTAAAACTAAACCAGCAAAGCCACCCGAATGTGCCGACAAATCCTGATAGGAGCTGCACATATCTCGTTCTCAGGGCACATCGGATTGTCCAAATTCTGGTAGGCCAGCCCAGAGTTGCCCCTGGTGGCCACCGGCGGCTGACAGGTTGGACCAACACTCAGAGGAGCACTGGCCCGGGGGTTTAAATAAAGATGACCCTTGAGTCCACGGAACCCAAGGGAAAAAGAGGCTAGGTGGAAAATGGTAAAATCAAGGTTGGGCCATGCTGGAGGAGTTTTATTCAAGGCGAACTGTCAAGGGGTTCCCATTATAACCCAACCATGTAAGGAACGCAAAATCAAGGAACATAACACCGGTATGACGGAAACTAGGGCGGCAAGAGTGGAACAAAACACCAGGCATAAGGCCGAGCCTTCCACCCTTTACCAAGTATATAGGTGCATTAAAATAGGCAAGATATAATAATGATATCCCAACAATAAACTTGTTCCAACAAGGAACAACTCTAATCTTCACCTACAACTAGCAATGCTATAAGAGGGGCTGAGCAAAGCGGTATCATAGCCAAACAATGGTTTGCTAGGACAAGGTGGGTTAGAGGTTTGACATGGCAATATGGGAGGCATGATAAGCAAGTGGTAGGTATCGTATCATGGGCATAGCAAAAGAGCAAGCATCTAGCAAGCAAAGATAGAAGTGATTTCGAGGGTATGGTCATCTTGCCTGCAAAGTTCTCCGAGTTGACGTTAGCTTGATCCTCGTAAACGTACTCAGCAGGCTCCTCGATCACATACTCGTCTCCCGGCTCTACCCAAGCAAGAACAACAAGCAAAGGGAGACACAATCAACCACATGCAATGCATAAGCAACATGATGCAAAACATGACATGACATGCGGAATGCGATATGTGATGCATATGCATGTTTCGGAAAGGAAAGATTGAACCTGGCCTCAACTTGAAAAACCAAGAGTTCCACTGGAAAGATGAGTTGATTTCGGTTGAAATCGATATAAAGATCACCGGAATCGGATGCACGGTTTGGAAATGACAAACAAAACAAATATGGCACCGATCTGCGATTAACAACGCGAGGCCTCCTAAATGCATCAAGAACAACATGCTACAGCACTCTAACATGACAAAAAAAATACATGGTAGGGATCCACTCAAGATTCTTGACAAAATATGAACAGTGAGCTATGACTAATTCACTGAATAGCAGGTTCAAACAAGCATGGCAAAAGTGCAAAAGATATCAGGTTACAGACTTAGTGAAAATAACAACAAGTCAGGAATTTAACATCAGGAAGCAATGTTTAGAGCAAGGTAACTACATGCTACAGGAACATATCATGGCAAAGCAAGGCATTGCATGAAGCTACTCAAAGCACACAACAAAAGTTCCTTACTGACCATAAGCCAAAAGGGATCAGAAAATACAATGGCAACCATGTGAACAAAGCAATTATCGTTAACAGATTCAGACTTAGTAGAAAACTGGAACATGGCAAAACAGATATTGAGTAGGCATGTTTACGAGATCGATGCACTCAGCACACGGCATTGCATGACAAACTAAGCATACACCCAGCAAGTAGACATGACATAGAAGCTAAACATGGCAAGAACAACATCATAGCATGCACGGATCAACTACAACAACCTCGGCAAAAATGCTTAACATGTAAACATTCTGCCAGGAACATTTTATAGCAAAAGTAGAGATCGATTGACTCAAGCTAGGGTGCTCCATAAATGCAAACAAAGGCATGGATGGATAGAGCACCACAATATCTACAAAACATCCTTACTGATGATGCTCAAAAGAGACATGGATCACTTTGTATCAACATGAACACATGGCATAAAAATATAAACAGGGCAACGACTTGGAATATTTCTAAGTCCCTGAAATCAGCAACATTGAGAGGGCTACTTTGCATGCTTGTGCTAGTCACCACAGAGATCACAAAAATACATGGCATACACCCCTGTAAAGATGGCATGACATACATCAAAGCTCATGTAGGGCTCAAGTTCATAGGAGGCACACATCAATCATGGAAAAAATGACAAATGACCAATTACTGATATGAATCTGAAACTAACAGAAACTAGCGCTCTTCCAACAGCATTTAGGACATCAAGATGAGCTCGAATGAACATGATGCAATGAGATGAAATGAAGTACTCGTCGAGACGAACAAATCGATATGCTACACGCCCAAAACGGAGCCACGGTTGCAGAGTTATGGCATGATGAAGTAGGCATAAAATATTAGGGTTAGGGGGCAAAAGTCAACCCGAGATCCAGATCTGGATCGGTTACTATAGCAGTCGGCGCACGCGAACCGAGGGCGGCGGCGCGAGCTCACCGGAAACGGAGAAGAGGCAGCGGGTGGTGGCATTCTCCGGGGATCTGAGGGCGGCGAGGGACGCTTGAAGGCGGCGGCGTCTGGCGGCGGTCGCCGGCGCATGTCCACGGTGGCGCGGGGCGGAGATCCGGGCGGCGAGGGGCGGCTCGGCCTGGGAGGCGGCGCGGGAGGGCCCGGCCTGGGCCTCGCGGGCTGGCGGCGGAGGTGGCTGGACGGTGCCACATGGCGGCCTGTGGGTGGCGGCGGCGAGATTGTCCGGCGCCGGCGAACACGTTCGGCGCGCGGAGACACGAGGGGGACTAGGGTTAGGGTGAAATGATCCGAAATTTTTGAGGGGAGGCTATATTTATAGGTAGGAGGAGCTATGAGGTTCCAAATTGAGCACAGTTTGCGGCCACGCGATCGTGACCGAACGACCTAGGTGATGGAGGGGTTTTAGGTGGGTTTTGGGCCACTTTGGAGGGGTGTTGGGCTGCAACACACACGAGGCCTTTTTGGTCCCTCGGTTAACCGTTGGAGTATCAAATGAAGTCCAAATGGCACGAAACTTGACAGGCGGTCTACCGGTAGTAAACCAAGGCTGCTTGGCAAGTCTCGGTCCAATCCGAGAACGTTTAACACCCGCACACGAAAAGAGGTAGAAAGGAACACTGGAGGACATAGGAGCGCCGGAATGCAAAACGGACAACGGGGAAAATGCTCGGAGGCATGAGACGAACACGTATGAAAATGCAATGCACATGATGACATGATATGAGATGCATGACATAGAGAAAACAACACGATGACAAAAACCCGACAATGAGGAAATATCATAACTTAGTGCCGGAAATGGCAAGAGTTGGAATACAATTATGGCAGGTTACATACGGGGTGTTACAACACTCCACCACTATGAAAGGATCTCGTCCCAAGATCTAGGACTGGAAAAACTCCGGGTACTCAGAACGGAGGCGATCCTCGCGTTCCCAGGTGGCTTCACGGTCGGAATGATGTGACCACTGGACTTTCAGGAATTTGATAGACTTGTTGCGAGTCTTGCGCTCAGTTTCTTCAAGAATAGCAACTGGGTGCTCATGATAAGACAAGTATTCTTGGAGATCAATCTCTTCAAAGTTGATGGTGCGGTCAGGAGTCTTGAAACACTTGCGGAGTTGAGACACGTGAAACACGTCATGCACGTTTGCAAAGTTGGAGGGAAGCTCAAGTTGATAGGCGAGATCGCCTCTTTTGCCAATGATCTTGAAAGGACCCACGTATCTCGGGGCAAGCTTCCCTTTGATACCAAAGTGACAAGTACCTTTCATTGGAGAGACGCGGAGGTAGACATGATCTCCGATCTCGAAAGCCAAGTCACGATACTTGCTATCATAGTAACTCTTCTGGCGCGATTGCGCGACTTTGAGATTATCACGAATGACTTTGCACATTTCTTCTGCCTCTATGATCAAGTCATTTCCAAGAAGTTGACGTTCACCAGTCTCTCACCAGTTAAGAGGAGTACGACACTTCCTGCCATAGAGAATCTCGAATGGGGCCTTACCCGAACTCGCTTGGAAGCTGTTGTTGTAGGAGAACTCGGCATATGGAAGACAATCTTCCCACTTCATACCGAAAGAGAGGACACAAGCCCTGAGCATATGTTCAAGAATCTGATTGACTCGCTCAACTTGGCCACTAGTTTGAGGATGAAAAGCTGTGCTGAAACGAATGTTGGTGCCCATGGCCTTCTGAAAAGAATCCCAAAACTTGATGCTGCCACGATCTAAAGATATCAACTGCGGAATGCCGTGCAGAGAGACAATCCTGGAGGTATATAGCTCTGCCAACTGAGCTGCTGTGATAGATTCTTTGATAGGAAGAAAATGAGCCACTTTGGTGAGCTTGTCAATGACAACGAAGATAGCATCATTGCCACGCTTGGACTTTGGAAATCTAGTCACGAAGTCCATTTCAATATGGTCAAACTTCCATTCTGGAATGGCAAGAGGTTGGAGGAGACCAGCTGGTCGTTGGTGTTCTACTTTCACTCTTCTGTAGACATCACATTCGTTCACGAACTGAGCAATCTCGCGCTTCATTCGAGTCCACCAATACGACTGCTTGAGGTCCTGGTACATCTTTGTACTTCCAGGGTGAATAGAAAGGAGTGAATTGTGGGCCTCGTTCATAATGACTTTACGAAGGTCACCTTTAGGCACAACAATGCGATCCTCGAAGAATAGAGTATCCTTGTCATCAAGACGATAACACTTGTACTTGGGTTGGCTCTTGGTAATCCCAATCTTCACCTTCTTCACCATAGCATCAAGAAGTTGAGCCTCACGAATCTGATCTTCCAAAGTAGGAGAGACTTGGAGGTTGGCTAGAAATCCTTGAGGAACAACTTGAAGATTAAGTTTGCGGAAAGCTTCACAAAGCTCTGGCTGGTAGGGCTTGATAATCAAACTGTTGCAGTAAGCCTTCCTGCTCAATGCGTCAACAATTACATTAGACTTGCCTGGAGTATATTCGATACTCGGATTATACTCTTGAATCATTTCGACCCAATGAGTCTGCCTGAGGTTGAGGTTTGGCTGAGTGAAGATGTACTTGAGACTCTTGTGATTAGTGAAGATGTCCAGTTTTCTTCCCAACAAGAGATGTCTCCAAGTTAAAAGAGCATGGACAACTGCCACCAACTCGAGGTCATGAGTGGGGTAGTTCTTTTCGTTGGGCTTCAACTTGCGAGATGTATAGGCCACACCTTTCTTCTCTTGCATCAACACTGCACCAAGACCTTGAAGGGAAGCATGACAGAAGACCTCAAACGGTTTGGATTCATCAGGAGGAGTCAGAACTGGAGCAGTGACTAACTTCTCTTTCAGGGTGTTGAAAGCGATGTCACATTCAGGCGACCAGACATACTTCACATGGTTCCGGAGAAGGTTTGAAAGAGGCTTTGCGATCTTTGAGAAGTTCTCAACGAACCTTCGACAATAGCTTGCGAGCCCAAGGAAGCTGCGGAGTTGCTTCATGTTCTGAGGCGGTTCCCAATTCACAATTACAGACACCTTCTCAGGATTAACCGCTATGCCCTTGGCAGAGATGATATGCCCAAGGTAGAGAACCTCATTGAGCCAAAACTCGCACTTTGAAAACTTCACATAGAACTGATGTTCTCTGAGTTTGTCCAGAACCAATCTCAAGTCTTTGGCATGATCCTCCTTGTTCTTGGAAAAGACCAAAATGTCATCGAGGTAGACCAAGACGAAGTCATTTGTGTAGGCGTTGAAGATGAAGTTCATCATGCGAGAGAATGTTGGAGGAGCATTGACGAGGCCGAAAGACATGACAATGCATTCATATGAACCATAGCTTGTTCTGAATGCTGTCTTAGGGATATCTTCTTCACGAATGTGAATCTGATGATAGCCCATACATAGATCAAGCTTGGAGAATACTTGAGCACCTTTGAGTTGTTCAAACAGCTCGTTGATGTTGGGAAGTGGGTACTTGTTCTTTATGGTCTTCTTGTTCAATGGACGGTAGTTGACACAAAGTCGGTCCGTTCCATCCTTCTTCTTGATGAAAAGAACACCACAACCCCATGGAGAAGAACTTGGTCGGATGAGACCCATACGCTCTTGGATATCGAGTTGATTCTTCAGCTCCTTCAACTCTTTCAGGTCCAAGCTTGTAAGGACGTTTGCAAATAGGTTCCGTGCCAGGCTCAAGATCGATGACGGATTCAACTGGCCGGTGTGGAGGCATTCCTGGAAGCTCTTCTAGAAAGACGTCTTGATATTCGCAAACGACTGGAATCTGAGAAATGGCATCCAACTCGCCCTTCTCGTTGAGAGAAAACAGACGGATGGTATCATCACGAGCGGCAAAGACGATAACATCCTCAGATGAATGTGTCAATTGAATCTGCCTGGCAGCACAATCAAGCTGAGCCTTGTGCTTAGAAAGCCAATCCATTCCGAGAATAAGATCAATATCCGAGTTACCCATGACCATTGGAGAAGAAAGGAACTTATAGTTGCCCAACGTGATAGAAACATCCGGAACAACATAGCTTGCGTGCAAGCATTTACCCGGTGAGACAACTGCTAACGGTCTATGCATATCTTGGAAAGCCAACTCATGCTTAGATGCAAATGGTCTCGAGATGAAACAATGCGATGCACCAGTGTCAAAAAGAACTTTTGCAGGAATATTATTAATAGGAAGGTTACCCATAATCACATCTGACGAGTCCTCTGCCCGAGCTGTGTTCATCATGTTGACCTTTGCGAACTTGGGATTATGCTTGACCACTGCAGTGCTGGCAGACCTCACAGGAGGAGGAGGAAGACGCCTCTGATTGAAGCATTTGTTGGCATAGTGACCCTTCTGCTGACACTTGTTGCACGTGACCTCCGAGAGCGGACGGTGATACGGAGCACTTGATCTTGGAGCATGAGACGAAGTCTTGTTCTGAAAGCCTGGGTTGGGTGGGTGGGAAGATCCATTGCCACCTTTGCTCTTCTGCTGATAAGGCTGACAGAACGGAGGAGGAGGGTGCAACCAATACTTTTGCTGCTTAGTTGTCACTTGAGTTGAGGAAGAAGAAGTTGCATCCCTGACTTGCTTCTTGGAAGCATCGCACTTGAGTTGAGCAGTCTCTTGTTTAGTGCCATGTTGTAAAACTCATCGTACTTCTGAGGCTCAAAAAGCACGAGAGCAAGTTGGAGATCTTCTCTGAGGCCACCTCTGAACTGATAAATCATGCTCTTCTCGTCGGGGACGTCCTGCTTGGAAAAATGCGCGAGCTTCTGGAACATGATGTTATACTAGTAAATAGACAAGCTGCCTTGCTTCAGGTTGCGGAATTCCTCACGCTTGCTCTCAACAACACTCTAAGGAATGTGGTGAGCTTTGAAGTCTTGACGGAATTCATCCTAGGTAATCACACTGCCTCCTCTGGAATCTTTGTACTGCGGATACCACTCTGCAGCTTGGTCTTTGAGTTGGAACGAGGCAAACTTGACAAAGTCCTCAGGCCTAACATTGCTGCACTCGAAATACTTGCAGATATCTAGGAGCCAATCATCAGCGTCTGTTGCCTCGACACAGTTGTTGAAGGTCTTTGGCTGATTAGCGAGGAACTGGTTGAGTGTAGCAAACTGATTCTGATTGTTGCCATGGCCTTGGTTCCCTTGGTTGTGCTCTTGCAAAATTTGCATGATCAGCTGCGTGTTTGCATTGGTAGCGGCCATCACAGCTTGCCATGCCTCTGGAGGTGGAGGTGGTGGTGGCGGATAAGGATTTGAACGCGTTGGAGGAGCCATCCTGAAGAGGGTGACATCTGTTAGCATCTTGACAGACATATATTCAAGCTGAATCAAATGGATCAAAATGCAACATATAGTCTTAACATCCGAACAAAATGAACGAATGCATTCCAATTGAAATGGTCACACTTCCATAAATTGAGAAGCCACTTAGATAGAGGTAGAAGAATAAAACAGCATGGTACGGACAAGAACAAATACTTGGTGAGGATTACCCAATCACAAACCAAATATTCGCGGAAGAAAAGCTAGAGCTACATGAATTCCCACCTATGGAACTCCCGAACCTTTCCGGTTACGTAATCAGGTGTTGGGGATACAGAGGAAGCATAATATCTCACCCAAAGCTAGCAAATCCTACATCCAGCTATATCCATCCTTCAACACATAACCAAGAAACCTTCGGAAATCGTTTACCTCAACCTTCGAAAAGCATCTGTTATACGAGTTATGGCAATACTCCCGAACTCCCGCCCCAGTACTGGGTGGCGTCGAGGTTATCTCACCACCAACTGCATAAAAGAGGTTTTCGATGTCGGTGAAACTCAGGTATTCCAGAATTGCAACGATAAAATTGTGACGACAACACCTCGGAGCTCAACTCCCCGGGACACTGCCACAACCCCTAAATGTCAGGAGGCACCAAGAACAATGTTCTCGTCATAAAACCATCGGAACGATTCCAAGATACCCGCGTGATCCTAATTTTTTTTGTGAAATTTGAGAAGAGAAGAGTCAAAACTCTATGTCAGGATGCCTCACCAGAGTGACGAAGGGACTGAGGAGTAAAAAGGATCCTACTCTCCGATATATATAATCCTAAATGACTCAAAACATTTTTCTAGACTTAACAACACCAGCTATTCGATCAAGCAGGGGGCTCCTGAGGTTGGGGAAGGCTCTGATACCAACTTGTAATGCCCATGATGCGGCTATATCTCCCACGTGTCGAATCACAACTTAGAGGCATAACCGCATTGTAAGCAATGTCGCAAGTGAGGTAATTTTCACAACAACCCATGTAATGAATAAGGAAAAGAGGTACATAGTTGGCTTACACTCGCCACGTCACACAATAGCATAAATATGATTACATTCATACAGATACAATCAAGGTCCGACTACGGTACCAAAATAAAGAACAACCCCAAATGCGACAAAGTCCCCGATCGCCCCAACTGGGCACCACCACTGATCGTCTGGAAAGGAAACGTAGTATCGTCCTGAGTCCTCATCAAACTCCCACTTGAGCTCAGTCGAATCACCTGGAGCGGTATCAATGGTCCCTGCATCTGGTTTTGGAAGGAATCTGTGAGTCATGGCACTCAGCAATCTCACACCCTCGCGATCAAGATTATTTAAGCTTATAGGAAGGGTAAAATATGAGGTGGAGCTGCAGCATGTGACTAGCATATATGGTGGCTAACATACGCAAATGAGAGCGAGAAGAGAAGGCAAAGGCACGGTCGAGAAACTATGATCAAGAGGTGATCCTAGAACAACCTACGTACAAGAATAACTCGAGACCGTGTTCTCTTCCCGGACTCTTCCGAAAAGAGACCATCACGACCACACACTCTGTTGATTCAATTTAATTAAGTTACGCTTTAGGTTGTCTACAACCGGACATTAACAAATTCTCATCTGCCCATAACCGCGAGCACGGCTTTCGAAAGTTCAAATCCCTGCAGGGGTGTCCTAACTTAGCCCATCACAAGCTCTAACGGCTAACGAAGGATAATCCTTCTGCCAAGACAATCCGATCAGACTCGGAATCCCGGTTACAAGACGTCTCGACAATGGTAAAACTAAACCAGCAAAGCCACCTGAATGTGCCGACAAATCTCGATAGGAGCTACACATATCTCGTTCTCAGGGCACATCGGATTGTCCAAACTTCCGGTAAGCCAGCCTAGAGTTGCCCCTGGTGGCAACCAGCGGCTGACAGGTTGGACCAACACTCAGAGGAGCACTGGCCCGGGGGTTTAAATAAAGATGACCCTTGAGTCCGCGGAACCCAAGGGAAAAAGAGGCTAGGTGGCAAATGGTAAAACCAAGGTTGGGCCATGCTGGAGGAGTTTTATTCAAGGCGAACTGTCAAGGGGTTCCCATTATAACCCAATCGTGTAAGGAACGCAAAATCAAGGAACATAACACCGGTATGACGGAAACTAGGGCGGCAAGAGTGGAACAAAACACCAGGCATAAGGCCGAGCCTTCCACCCTTTACCAAGTATATAGGTGCATTAAAATAGGCAAGATATAATAATGATATCCCAACAATAAACTTGTTCCAACAAGGAACAACTCCAATCTTCACCTGCAACTAGCAACACTATAAGAGGGGCTGAGCAAAGCGGTATCATAGCCAAACAACGGTTTGCTAGGACAAGGTGGGTTAGAGGTTTGACATGGAAATATGGGAGGCATGATAATCAAGTGGTAGGTATCGTATCATGGGCATAGCAAAAGAGCAAGCATCTAGCAAGCAAAGATAGAAGTGATTTCGAGGGTATGGTCATCTTGCCTGCAAAGTTCTCCGAGTTGACGTTAGCTTGATCCTCGTAAACGTACTCAGCAGGCTCCTCGATCACATACTCGTCTCCCGGCTCTACCCAAGCAAGAACAACAAGCAAAGGGAGACACAATCAACCACATGCAATGCATAAGCAACATGATGCAAAACATGACATGACATGCGGAATGCGATATGTGATGCATATGCATGTTTCGGAAAGGAAAGATTGAACCTGGCCTCAACTTGAAAAACCAAGAGTTCCACTGGAAAGATGAGTTGATTTCGGTTGAAATCGATATAAAGATCACCGGAATCGGATGCACGGTTTGGAAATGACAAACAAAACAAATATGGCACCGATCTGCGATTAACAACGCGAGGCCTCCTAAATGCATCAAGAACAACATGCTACAGCACTCTAACATGACAAAAAAAATACATGGTAGGGATCCACTCAAGATTCTTGACAAAATATGAACAGTGAGCTATGACTAATTCACTGAATAGCAGGTTCAAACAAGCATGGCAAAAGTGCAAAAGATATCAGGTTACAGACTTAGTGAAAATAACAACAAGTCAGGAATTTAACATCAGGAAGCAATGTTTAGAGCAAGGTAACTACATGCTGCAGGAACATATCATGGCAAAGCAAGGCATTGCATGAAGCTACTCAAAGCACACAACAAAAGTTCCTTACTGACCATAAGCCAAAAGGGATCAGAAAATACAATGGCAACCATGTGAACATAGCAATTATCGTTAACAGATTCAGACTTAGTAGAAAACTGGAACATGGCAAAACAGATATTGAGTAGGCATGTTTACGAGCTCGATGCACTCACCACACGGCATTGCATGACAAACTAAGCATACACCCAACAAGTAGACATGGCATAGACGCTAAACATGGCAAGGACAACATCATAGCATGCACGGATCAACTACAACAACCTCGGCAAAAATGCTTAACATGTAAACATTCTGCCAGGAACATTTTATAGCAAAAGTAGAGCTCGATTGACTCAAGCTAGGGTGCTCCATAAATGCAAACTAAGGCATGGATGGATAGAGTAGCACAATATCTACAAAACATCCTTACTGATCATGCTCAAAAGAGACATGGATCACTCTGTATCAACATGAACACATGGCATAAAAATATAAATAGGGCAATGAGTTGGAATATTTCTAAGTCCCTAAAATCAGCAACATTGAGAGGGCTACTTTGCATGCTTGTCCTATTCACCACAGAGATCACAAAAATACATGG